>NW_018743293.1:0-29573 GCF_001683475.1 Chenopodium quinoa
GAGAAAGTCTGTATGCGAGAAATTTTGCCCAACCAGGCGAACATCCGCCCGACCGGGCGCGAGATCAAAATTAAAAAAAGGAGTTAACGCCCAACCGGGCGAAGAGCCGCCCGACCGGGCGCGTGAGCGGGACAGCAAAACGGGCCAAATTCAAGACGCCATAACTTTTGCGTTTCTTAACGAAATTTTGCGTGTGACCTATTGTTGGAAAGATATTCAAGTCTACTTTCCAATTCAATTAGAATCATTACATTATCATTTGTATTAAAAAAGTTACAAACAAAATAGTGAGCCTGACTCATTTTTACCTCTTTTCCTACTAACATTTTGTTTCTTTCTTGTCCAGAATTGTACCAAGGTGATGCATTGCAATGCTTGGAATGGTGGTGGCTACGAGTTTGATGATGAGGGGTATTCGCTTGGGTTACATTCTTCTCTTTGAGCCAATGAAGACATTTTCTGGTTTGGCTTGGGGGGAATTTCTTGTATATATAGGTTTTTTTTCTTTCCTTTTTCTTTTTATTTTCTTTGGTGTGCTTAGTTTAGTTTTTTTTTATTACTACTTTATAGTTTAGATTTTATTTTTCTTTCTAAAAATAATAAAAAAAATACAAAAATACGATCCAATGAATGATAAATCATGCTTCCCTGTGCCCCATACATGAAAATTGTTTTGATTCTTTGTATATGATGATGAGTATTGTGGATAGGTTAGCTATGATTTGATGTTTGACTGCTTGGATGTCTTAACATGCGTCAATTTTTCCCAACTAGTTGTGAATATAGTGCTTGACTAGTTGAATTGGTTAGGAATGTGTGTTAGTTCCTGGTATGTCAATGAAGTTGAGTATTGGTTTATAACTTTGAGTAATGTTTGTATGACACATTATTATGCACATTGAGGAAGACGAAGGCATTTGTTCTCTTAGGTGGCCTTCAGACGATTTTAGATACATTTGTTCCCTTCTTGCTACCCATGTTGTTGCTTATGCCCTTTTATTGTTTATTTAGCCACATTACAAGCAGATTTTGCCCCATTGGTTACTAGTCCCAAGCTTGGCTTGGAGGAGCTAATAGTAAGTGAGGTGAGGGAGTTTTAGTGTGCACACAATTTGCACAATGTGGGTGAATAAGAGGAGTAATTTGTGCTTTTAATATTGTGATTGGAAAAAAATTGAGAAATTGTTGTTCAGAATTGAAAAAAATTCTAATGTGAGATAAAAAGAAAAAAAGGAGCAAAAGAAAAATAATTGTTTAATTGTTCAAATTGAAGTTTGCTCAAAAGAAAGAAAAGAAAGGGGAAAAAAAAAGAGTTCGAAGATTGTTTATTCACTCTATTTCCTTATTGTTATATTTTATCAGTGAAATTTAGTGTTGGAATTTTTAATATAATTGGATGTTTGGGGAATTTTTGGTAGAGTTGAGTTGTGTTAGAGATGATTTGGTCATTATTTAATTTTGACCTTGGTTTTATTTATTAGGATTTTGGCCCCCCTTAAGCATGGCTTTACTCTCATTTTTTTTCCTAAATATTTCCTACCTTTTACTTTTTTTGTCCTTCCAACAAGTGTATTATTCTGATAGAGGGTTCAGAATTATCAGGAAGCTAATTCTTCAGTGAGATCAAGTGATCGGAATGCCTTGGTGGAGGCCGCTTCCGATCTGTAATATTAGTGAACAATTAACATTACATCTTTGTCTTGACTGAACCCTTCGGGTCAAACCCTAACGAACTGCCGATCCGAACTAACGAATCAATCCGAAGGATTTGATGAGTCACTAAAGTATTACGAACACAGACGTCGGATATCGAGCCTAGGGCGTCAAGACCGAGCGTCGCAAAATCAACAATCAACAAGTCTGAGCAAAGCCGTAGCATCACATTGGCCTAGTCATGTGGTTGCTAGGCTAGCTCGAGCTAGCACAACACCATCGCAGCACCATGCGTGTGCGTGTGCGCGTGCATCACTAGCACAACACCATCGCAGCACCATGCGTGTGCGTGTGTGCGTGCATTGCTAGCACAACACCATCGCAGCACCGTTGTGTGTGCGTGCAACGCTAGCACAACACCATCGCAGCAGCATGCATACGTGCATGCTAGCCAAGTAGCACCAGCCGTAGCAACGTGCTATGCGTGCTTGCACTATATGCATGTGTGTGTGCCTTCTCATGGCAGCACCAAGCACAACGCACCAAGCCTCGCCTATCAGCAGCATCATGCGTGGCTCGCTAGCAGCACGCATGCGCTGGCTGGGCTGTGCGTGCTTGCTGTGTTATGCCTGTACGGTTTCGTAGAGACCGTCTCTACGCGGAATAGAAACCCCCCAAGACCCGCCCAATAATTAAAGCAATTAAAGCATGCATAAACATAATTAAACAATAATTAAGAGAAGGGAGAAATAAGTAATACCCTTGAAGCGTGCTTCGCTCGTAAACCGAGCTCTTACTTTAAAGCTTAAAGCCTCACAAGCGTGACGGCCTCGACCCGGGCGATCTTCGTCTCGAGGGTTAGTCGAGACTTGACCAAAAGATAAAACTAGAGTTTTACGAACTTATAGTTTTTCTCAATAATAAGAGATACCTTTTTTTAGTTCCACTCAAGTTGATTTCCAAATGCCCAATCATGGGGTATTTATAGGGAAATGCAACTTGCACTCTCATTCATGATCAATGTGGGACAGTTTGCATTTCCAATAATTTATTTAACTCTAAAACAAATTAAAAGCAATCAACAATCAACAAGTGGCACATGGAGAATTAGTGATTAGGTGAGGACCATCACCAAGGGGGGGACCATTGCCTTGCTCCCCAAGGGAAGGCTCCAAGCCTTGGTCCCCACTACTCTAAACCGGCTTCAAGGCATTGGCAAGCTGGCAGCCTGCCTTGGCTGCCAGCTGGCGCCTGAAACTAAGGCTAGGTAGCCTGCCTTGCTAGCCAGCCAGCCAACACAGTACAGGAAGCACGCAAAGCCCAGCCAGCGCATGCGTGCTGCTAGCGAGCCACGCATGCTGCTGCTGCTAGGCGAGGCCTGGTGCGCTGTGCTTGGTGCTGCCATGCGAAGGCACACACACACGCATATAGTGCAAGCATGCACATCACGTTGCTACAGCTGGTGCTGCTTGGTTATCACGCACGCATGCATGCTGCAGCGATGGTGTTGTTCTTGCGATGCACGCACACACGCACACGCATGCTGTTGCGATGGTGTTGTGCTAGCTATGCACGTACACACGCACACGCATGTTGTTGCGATGGTGTTGTGCTAACGATGCACGCACACACGCACACGCATGATGCTGCGATGGTGCTGTGCTAGCGATGCACACACACACGCACACGCATGGTGCTGCGATGGTGTTATGCTAGCTTGAGCTATCCTAGCAACCACATGGCTAGGCCAATGTGATGCTACGGCTTTGCTCGAACTTGTTACTTGTTGATTTTGCGACGCTCGGTCTCGACGCCCTAGGCTCAATATCCGATGTCTGTGTTCGTATTACTCTAGTGACTCATCAAATCCTTCAGATTGATTTGTCGGTTCGGATCGGCAGTTCGTTTGGGTTCGACCCGAAGGGTTCAGTTAAGACAAAGCTGTAATATTAATTGTTCACTAATATTACAGATCGGAAGCGGCCTCCACCCAGGCCTTCCAATCACTTGATCTCACTGAAGAATTAGCTTCCTGTTAATTCCGAACCCTTTATCAGAATAATACACTTGTTGGAAGGACACCATTCCTTTCAATCTCCCACTTGTCCTTTTGGACAAGTGTGCATGTAGTGTATAGCCTATTTCCTATGCCGCTTAATGTCTCTTCATGAACTATAAGGTAAGAATCTTCGTCATCCTTATTACGTCTAGAAGTGTTTCTCGATCTCCTAGTTTGACTGTCAAGAAGCAGATGATTTCTAAAATCCATCTGAGCACGGCCATGCATTTTCACAGTCTTGCTCTTCGAACGGCCTTGTAAACAACAAAGACATATTCCCTATTGTTAATAGGGGGACATTCCCAGTCTTGTACTGTAAGCCTCTCTTACTAAGAGGACCTAATCTCCCGAGTGTTCCCGTTATAGTCCCCAGTTACAACAGACGTTTGACAACATCAAAGAGACTAGAAATCAAACAAGAGAACTTCACAATACTCATGGTCGAGGAAATAGGTTCCGATAGTTATAATGAGAAATGTACTTATGACTACTATGTCCTTGCAGCACAAGAAACGGTGCTGTAAATCATACTACACACTAATCTCCAGTGGTCATTGATCGTCCATCAGTTAAATGACCTTGATTAGGAATAATTTTCGATTTAGATATTCAATGTTCACTTAACAGGTGTTTCTTTATCCAAGACATGGTCTTGATACCCTGTTTTGAATATTCTCAGAAATCGAATGGACTTAATATTTAATTCTTAACCACAATTTAATAGCAATGAAGTGAATAGTAATTTTGCATAAAAATTGATTACTCCAAAAATGAATGGTTTCTACATAGTGTTTTACATTAAGACATCTAGTTTAATTAAAACACATGTATAGGGAATTCAAAGCCAATATCCAACGTGCTTGATTCCTATTGCCTCGACGTGCTTTTTGTGCTTCACTTGAGGCAGAGGTTTAGTCAAAGGATCGGCCACATTGTCATCTGTCCCGATCTTACAAATTCTGATTTCACCTTTGGATTTCCATTCCCTTATCATGTGAAATCGCCTTTGGACATGTTTGACCTGCTGGTGCTCTCTTGGCTCTCTGGCCTGAGCAATAGCTCCATTGTTGTCACAATAGAGATCTATTGGACCCTTAATAGAGGGTACAACACAAGTTAAAACACTGACGAACTTACGAATCCAAACTGCTTCCTTAGCTGCTTCCGAAGCTGCCAAGTATTCGGCTTCAGTTGTAGAATCTGCAGTAGTGCTTTGCTTGGCACTCTTCTAACTAAACGCTCCTCCATTTAGGCAAAATATGTACCCTGAATGTGAATTTAAGTCGTCTCTGTCAGTCTAGAAGCTAGCGTCGGTGTAACCTTCAACAATCAAGTCTTCATGGCCACCATAGACCAGGAATTTATCCTTGTTCCTTTTTAGGTACTTTAGGATATTCTTGGCCGCAGTCCAATGTGCCTCTCCTAGGACTGATTGGTATCGGCTCGTAGCACTTAAGGCGTACGATACATCAGGCCTAGTACATATCATGGCATACATGATCGATCCAATTAGCGAAGCATATGGAATCTGATTCATTCTCTCCCGCTCAACAGGTGTTTCGGGGTTTTTTGATGTGTCCTGCGGGAGAGTTACAATTCCAAGAATGCCCTTCGACCGCCTGTACCTGCAAAACCACGGAGACTCCGGTTGGGTGGAGCTCCGCCTTCGACGATCAAGTCAGTGATGTACGGGAGGAAGAAAGTGCGTAAGAAGGGTAATTACTTGTCGCGTAATGGGATAATTCCGCAATTAAGATTGCTCGGGTTTTGTGCGAATTGTATTTATGGTTGTATTGAATACTAATTGAATGTAAGCGAATTCTTTTAGAAGGAATTGAATGCCCATTAATGAGGATTCCCCCACTATTTATAGTGGGGAGCATTGGTTCCCCATTTAGGGTTCCTAGGACACGTGTCAGCAGGGGATTGGAGCCCTGCTAACCAATGGCGAGATGCCACGTGTCGCACTGCCATTGGGCCACGTGGCTGGGGTTAAATTACCCCAAACATTTGCCCCTCTCAGGTGATGATGTGGCGGGGTGCCACGTGGCACATGAGAAAAGAGTTGACGGAGCAATATTTTTTTTTTTTGATACCCTTCAAATTCTAACTGAAGGAAGAGGGAAAAGCAGAAGGGGAAGGGTCGCGCCCCTTCGCCTTCCGGGACAAACCCTATAAATAGGGGAGGAAGCACACGAAGCCTCATTTACAAACTTCGTGAAATTTCTTGAATTTTGAGAACATCCGGCATTTCAGAGCATCCGGTACTTGAAATTCAGAGCACACGGAGACTTCATTATTTTAAGAGCAGCCGGTTTTAGACCGCCTGTGCAGTAGCAAGCAAGCAAAAGATTTTTGAGAGGGTACTTCAAACAACCCAGCCGGTATTCAAACCGACTGTGTCTTCGCAAGCATCCCCAAGAAATTTCTTGAGGTTCTAACACTTTTCTTCTCTAGGTACCGTCTCTCTTCCTTCTTGTTTTTCCATATATTTCCGCTTGAGTCTTTTGCTTGCATTTTTGTTTACAAGTCCCATAGGTAGATGGACCCTTTATACCCGTACCCGGACCATAGTTGTGAACTCAGCCGGTCAATTAGTACGGATGAGTCTAGAACTGGATCTGCCGCTTCTGATCTTTGGGATTTCCCCTTTTCAACGCCTGTATCGACCGACTCCGTGTCTGTGCAGGACACCATGGCCAGAATTAGGGGAACAACAATGGACCCCAATTACAGAGGCGGGGACTCGAACGAGTTATCGCCCGAAACCCGAGGCCTAGACGGGGAGGTTAGAGAACCATCCGGCGGTACCCCCGCCACCCCAAGCGATAGCATTCTGGGCTCCTACAATGAGGAGACCTCCCCGGCTGGGGAGGCTGAGCAGCCAGGAGCTGCCAATGATGCTCCCAACTCCCCAGCCGGCTTTGATGACGGACGGGTTGAAAGTAGTAGCTCTAGCTACTTAACCGTATCAGAGGACAGCGAGGAGGCGGAGAGGCCTTCGTGGCAAAGCAGAAACGATCCTTTCATGATCGCCGTCTCCTTGAGGGACCGTGCCCTCATGCGGTCTTCCCTTCAAGACTTTATCACCAGGCGGTCGCTTGGTGAAGGATATAAGATGAACGTGTCGGGGGAGTTTGGGACGGTTGTATGGGAGGACGACCAGCCTAATGCTAACAGCTGGTTTGGATGCTACGAGGCGGCTTTCTTAGCCGACGTCCGCTTTCCTCTTCATAACACAGTCAGGGCCATACTTAGGGGGTATGGCCTTGGCATTTGGCAGCTCACCCCAAATTTTTGGGTGAATATTTTAGGGTACATCGCCGCCTGCGAGATGCAGGGTCTCAACCCCGGCTGGGAGGCGTTTGCCCATATGCACTATTTGAGCCGGAGCCCAGGCGGCTAGAGGGCCTGGTATACCTTGACTACTCACCCCAAGTACATGATGACCTTGGACAAGCCGTCCAAGTTGTCGGACTGGAAGAACTGGTTCTACTTGTTCAAAGCTCCGTCTGAAGAGGAGAACAAAGAATACCGGACCTACAACCGGAAGCCAGAGCTTTTGGGACAAAATTGTCGGCTGCCCCCTGTCCCTGATACCGACCGGGTGGCCATTCTGGACTCAGGTTTCTTCGAACTGACCTCTACCTCTCTCACATCCGGAGAGATAATAAGGGTACCCAAGAACTGGGTGCCCGAACACGAATTTTTCAAGGACGAGTGTTTCTTGTCCGCCTGCGGGCTTAGCAAAATGTGGAAAACCAAAGGTTAAGAACCCTAGCCGGTTAATTTGTTGCTGGCTGTTCTTTTTCTCTTTATTGCAATGTAAGATTCATATTTCTGACCAGATGTATTTTCGTTTTGCAGAAGAAGCTAAGAAGATGTTACCTTCCGCCAAGACACCCGCAAGAAAGGCTTCAAATATCCGCAAGGAGAATTTGGAGAAGAAACTTGCCGCTCAGGCGGCTAAAAAGGTTAGACCGCCTGACCTCCTCTATATGCTTTGCTATGTTGTTGCTTTGGCTAGTTATTCATTTAACCGCTTGCGGTTTTGTTTTAGGACGGTGTTATTCCCCGTTCTTTACAAAAACAGATCCGGCAAAGGCCGTCTGTTGAGGAACCGACACTAAAGGTACCGAGGACTGCTTCTACCGACCGGGCTACTACTGGCGGTAAATCAATAAAGACCCCAGGCGGGTCCAACACTGAGAAGGCCTTAGAGGCCACTCCAATAAGGACCGCAACCGGTCCATCTGCTTCTGGAAGCCAAAAGGCTTCCCAAAAAGGTACTAACCCTTTTGATCTCACATTGCTCGACATACCCATGCGGGTAAAATCGTACTCCTCTTCGCAGCCAGGAGATTCTCCGATCAGCCGGCTGTCCGTTGGTGGAGCGTACGCAGCATTCTCACCGTCTGTTTCTGGTGCAGATAACTGACCACGCTGGCCGGACGCTGCTCAATACGCCCGGGCCATGCTAAAAGTCGTCCCCCGGGACGAGAAGGAGGCGATTCCTGGAATCAATACCTTCAATGCCGACCGGGTTATGGTCGACCTAGCCGATGTAAGTAACTGAGTGCCCACCCAGCATATAATTTGTTATATACCCATCCGGTCTTTCAACTAATACCGGTCGTGTTTTTGTTGCAGGCACTGTTCCGTGTGGAGGGGCTTAAGAGGGCCTACATCCGCAAGCAGGAAGAGGTAAGAAAAGCCAAACGTTCTGCGGATGACGCGCATAGCGTTGCTCACTATTCCATGATTGTGAATGACTTAGAAACTAAACCTATAATCATGCAACAGGCGGATCAGGTCAAGTCCCTCCAACGGGCCCTCTCAGAGCAAAGGACCAAAATGGACAACCTCCAGGCGGCCCTGGACAACGCTGAAAATAAGCTGAAAAAGCATGAAGAGCCCCTCAAGCGGCTCGACCAGGCGGAAAAGGACAGCAAACAGCTGTAATTAGAGAATGACCGCCTGGTCAAGGAGGCTGCCGCTGCTCAGCGTAATTTCAAGTCCACCCTAGAGGCTGATCAGAGCCGGCTCATAGAGGAGAATGAGCAGGACTGCTAAAACCAAATGAAGAAGGTATTCTCCATCATCCACCCGAGTGCAGACTACAACGTCTGGGAGCTCGCCTATAAATATGCAGACCTGGCCATTTTGGCTGAAGAGGAGGGTTAGCCGGGGCCCGATCTGTACGAGTAGTGGGTGGACGTCGAGTTCCAGCGTATGCAGGCGGAAGCGGCTGCTTTGGAGGCGACAGTCGAGGATGAGGATCCCAGATCCGTCCCCAACACCGACACAGCTCATGCGGAAGGGAGCCAAGCTCAGGGCGACCGGGTTATAGTGAATGTAGAGTAGCAACGACCTCCCGGCCTGCGCGCCGTTCATTATCTGGTAATAGCGCCGGAAGGGTCGGACTACTCTGCTATTGTCTTCTACTTTGAGCATTAACATTTTCACCGGCTGTGCCGGTTTATCTTTTTTGTAAACAATTTTTACATTTTTACCGGCTATGCCGGCTATTTCTGCTATAATTCGACCGGTTGGTCCGGTTTTTGAATGAATTTGCTTCTTTTCCTTTCTGCTGTTTTGAATGTTTTGAATGTCGCTTCTTTTTTGCTTTGATAATTTTACAAGGGTAGCCATGAAAACACAGCCGGCATAACCGCCGTCTGTGTCTTCGCAAGCTAGGCAAAGAAATTTGTGAAGATAGGCAAAGAAATTTGCGAGGGTAGACAAGAGAACCCAGGCGGTACAATTACCGTCTGAGTCTTCGCAAGCTAGGTAAAGAAATTTGTGAAGGTAAGCAAAGAAATTTGCGAGGGTAGACAAGAGAACACAGGCGGTACAATTACCGTCTGAGTCTTCGCAAGCAACTCTATTTCATGTAACTATTTTTTGCCTTACATGTTTTTTGAATGAATGTGTTTCCGCATGACTTGTTGGGATTAGGGTAGGTAATTGCCCCTGGATAGGAGACTGGTATAAACGAAATGGTGCCAGGTGGCTATCCATATGCTATAGCGCAAATGCTAAGGTTTTAGCTAAATTCCAAGTATCAACCGTTTGTAACGGTTGCCGGTTGGGTTTTCGCAAGAACACCCTCATAAATTCTTGGCCTAACCCAAATGCTTGTCTGCCTGCCTTCTCTTAGTTGATTAGGCGGGACATTAGGTACCGGCTGTCTGTTTTGAGACCAGCCTTAAATGGTACTCGATCCAAAGAGGGGGCCGGATGCATGTTTGGGAATGCTAACCCGCAATTCTTTGGTGCCATGGATCAGTCAAGCGGTCAGGGCCGCCTGATTTTTGATCACTAGAACAATTTTCCACCCAAATGGGAGATGTTCTCTTCGATGAATTCACCCGATTGGGCGTCACCGGTTGATTCATTAAATTTTCGGGCCTACTTGTGTTGGGCACAAGACAGGGCGCATGGGAAATAAGTAAAGGGTGCCACTTGTGTTAAGCACAAGACATGGCACATGTAAGCACTATATGTAGTAAATTTTTCTCATTAATTATATAGAAATATACAAAAACTATACAATTTCTAGAAGTAGTACTTTTTGAGATTATCTACATTCCAAGTTCTAGGCAGCTTTCTACCGTCTGGGGTTTCCAGGCGGTATGTGCCTTCTCGTAATTCTTCAAAGATCCGGTAGGGTCCCTCCCAATTTGGGGTCAGTCTGCCTTGTTCATTGGCCTTACCGGTTGCTTCCATTTTGCGAAGCACAAAATCTTCTACTTTCAAGGGCCGTTTGTGAACCCGCTTGTTGTAGGCTCGTGTCATTCTCAGGCGGTAAATCTCATGGCGTAAAGCTGCGTTGCCCCTTTGCTCTGGGAGGGCATCCAATGCAAGCCGCATGGCTTCCCAGTTGGTTGCCTCATCATATAGCATGATGCGAAGCGTTGGCTCATAATGTTCGATGGGGAGCACCGCCTCAGTGCCGTATGTCATGAGAAATGGGGTTTCACCGGTTGCCCCTTTTTCAGTAGTCCGGATGGCCCAAAGGACATGAGGTAGTTCCTCTGCCCATAGTCCACCGGCTCTTTCCACCTTCTTCTTTATACCGTCTGAGATCAGTTTATTGAAGGCCTCAACTTGACCGTTTGCCTGAGGACGGCCAACGGATGCAAAACAATGGGAGATTCCTTGATCTCCCAACCAGCTCTTGAGGACAGGCGTTTCGAATTGAGGTCCATTATCAAAGACCATAGACATTGGAACCCCAAACCGGGTGATAACGTTTCTCCAAATAAAGGAGATCACGTCTTTTGTTTTTATGCCTTTGACCGCCTCTGCTTCAACCCATTTGGTGAAGTAATCTACTGCTACCAAAATGTATCAGCAACCGCCTGACGCAGGCGTATACGGACCCAAAATGTCCATTCCCCATTTTGCGAACGGAACCAGACTATGGATGGCTGTCAAGTCAGTTGCCGGTCGATGTATCAGCCGGGCGAACTTTTGGCATTTATCACACCGTTTCACCAAATCCATGGCGTCTGCCTCAAGAGTGGGCCAAAAATAACCCTGCCGCCTGGTTCTTCTTGCAAAGGACCTGCCGCCTATGTGTGAGGCACAAAAACCCGCGTGCAGATCCTCTAGAACCTCTCTTCCCCTTTCAGGGGTTATGCACTTTAGAAACGGCTGTAGATAACCCTTCCGGAGAAGTTCCCCATGATGCATAGCAAAACTCAGAGCACGCTTCTTGAGCGCCATTGCTTCAAAAGGGTCATCCGGTAAGGTACCGTCTGCCAAGTAAGCCCGGATGGGGTCCATCCAAGTGGCGCTTCGATCCAGGATACCTATGGGGTCATGATCGATGCTTCTTTTCTCAATGACTTCCAAAAAAACCGTTATAGGTGCATCGCAGGAGGCGGATAATGCCAACTTGGAAAGAGCATCCGCCTGATTATTCTCGGACCGGGGCACCTGACTTAGATGAAATTTGTCAAGCGACACGGCCTCTTCTCTTACCGCCTGCAGATATTTGATCATAGCCGGATGGGTGGCCTCGTAGTCACCATTGTATTGGCTAACAATCAATTGAGAGTCTGAGCAGGCGGCGATCTTTGTTGCCCCTGCTGCCTTACACATGCGCATACCGGCTAGCAGGACTTCATACTCCACCTCATTATTAGAGGCTTGGAACCGGAACCGTAGTGCATACTCAAACTTATCCCCTTCCGGAGAATGACATATAACGCCTGCACCACAGTCGTTCACCGTAGAGCTACCGTCTACGAATCACTTCCAAACCTGATCAGGATTTTCCGGTTGTACCGGCCTAGTCATCTCGACAATGAAATCGGCAAACGCCTGACCTTTCACTACCCGCCTGGGTTCAAAAGTTATCTCGAGGCTCTGTATTTCAACAGCCCACTTGATCATTCTGCCGGATGACTCGATGGTGGTCATTGGGCGCTTGAGCTGCTGGTCTGTATATACAATCACCGGGTGAGCCAAGAAGTAGGGTTTAAACCGTTTGACTGCAACGAACAGGGCCAACCCAAATTTTTCGATCATGGGGTACCGGAGTTCAGCATTCTTAAGCACATGGCTGATGAAATACACCGGCAGCTGATTGCCGTCTCTCATAGCGAGGAGAACGACACTAAGAGCATGATCGGAGACAGTGAGGTACATGTAAAGGACCTCCCGGGGCAGGGGGCTCACTAGCCTTGGCAACGAATGCAGATGTTGCTTTAGCTTCTGGAATGCCACTTCCGCCTCTTCTCCCCACTCGAATCTGGACCTCTTCCGGATGGCCTGGAAGAAGTAGAGGCACTTGTCACCTGACCGGCTGAGAAATCTTCCCAACGCCGCCAGGCAACCGGTCAATTTCTGGGCTTCTTTCACAGTGCGAGGAGACCGCATGTCTATGACCGCTTGCACTTTTTCCGGATTAGCCTCTATGCCCCTTTGATCGATCAAAAATCCGAGAAACTTCCCAGACTCAACACCAAATACACACTTCTTTGGGTTAAGCATGACCCGGTGCCACCTGAGTGTGGTGAATGTTTCTCGGAGGTCTAGTAGGTGATCCGTCTGCAGCTTGGATTTGACTATCATGTCATCAATGTACGCCTCTACATTCCTGCCAATCTGATTGATGAAAACGGTGTTTATCATGCGCTGGAATGTAGTCGGCGCATTCTTTAACCCAAACGACATCACCTTGTAACAAAATAACCCCTGATCCGTGACGAAGGCCGTCTTCTCTTAATCTTTTTTCCATAGGGGTATTTGGTGGAAACCTGAGTAGGCATCCATGAAACTCATCAGAGCATGACCGGCTGTAGAGTCGACCAGATTGTCGATCTTTGGAAGCGGGTAACTGTCCTTTGGGCATGCTCTGTTTAGATCTGTGTAATCTACACACATCCGCCAGGTACCATTCGGCTTTTTCACGAGGACAACGTTTGCTACCCAATCCGGGTAGTAGCATTGCCGGATGAACCCAGCTTCCAACAACTTTTTGACCTCAGCCGCTGCCGCCTGAGATCTCTCTTCACCGTGATCCCTCTTTTTCTGCCTAACCGGCTTCTTTTTAGGATCCACGGCAAGCTTGTGGACAGCTAGATCCGGGTTGACGCCTGGCATCTCCTCTACTTCAAAGGCAAATATGTCTTTGAATTCTCTTAGAAGTTGGAGCAAGTCTGCTCCCAACCGTTCATAAGCAACCGTCCCAACCTTGACAGTTCTATCAGGACGGCTGTTGTCGAGGACGACATCAATGCAGTCACCAGCCGGTTGAGGTCGTTGATCATCTAACCTTTCCCAGGCTAGTGATTGCTATTTTTCTTGTTTGACGGGGTCCGTTTGGCCCGCCTTTCTTTTCTTACCGGCTGCCCTTGGAGCCGGGACTGCTGCATCGCAGTTATCAAGGTTAATAGGGTTGCCGTCGCCGGCTGCCCCCATAGTAGGTCTGACGTCAGAGAGATAGCACTCCCTAGCCGTCCTCTGGTCCCCCTTGAGGGAACCGACTGTACCATCCTCCTTTTCAAATTTGACAAGCATGAGGGAGGGAACGATGACAGCCTTTGATTCATTGAGGGTCAGACAGCCGAAAATCATGTTGTAGGCGGCAAGCTCTTCTACAACCAGGAATTTGATTACCATGTGGCGTCCTTCCCCCTTTTCACCCAGCCGGATGGGAAGATCTATACTCCCTACCGGATGCACTACACCTCCCCCAAAACCAACAAGCGGGTGGGGCGCCTGGTGCATGCTACTGGATTTGTACTTGAGCTTGGTCAAGCACTAACAGCTGATTAGGTCAGACGAGCTCCCGGTATCTATAAGGATCCGGCCAACTCTCTGATTGGACACCTTGCATTCGATGACTATGGGTCATCGTGAGGCCGTCTGACCTTACCCCGATCCTTTTCAGAAATAAGGACCTCAAGAAATATGTCTTTCGACGCCTAGGTCTCCTCAACTGAGTTAACCAGCTTCCTAATGTTGTCTTTGGTGCTTCGGATAGTGGGACCCCCACCGGCAAAGCCGCCTGCTATTGTGAAGATAGTCTCTTCATCCGTTTCTGAATTTGCAAGAACCGCTTTTGCCGCCTGCCCTTTCTTGGCCAGGGTGTTGCCCTTGGCTTTGGGCAGGTAAGACTTTAGAGCCCCTTCGTTGGCCAGATGGTCTAATAGCCGCCTGAGGCTATAGCAACCATTAGTTTCATGGCCAACATCCTCATGGTAATGGCAGTATTTGCTTTTGTCCCGGCTGCCTACGGGGCTTTTCATCACAGCCGGCTTGTCGAGAGACATCCGGTCCTTGATCTCCATGAGGATGGAGGAGCAGTCCTTTGTGAACTCGTACTTGGGGACGTACGGTTCAGATTTCCGTCTGAGCTTCTGAGCCGGCTGACCAGATCGGTCTGCCGCCCAGACCTCCTTTCTCTTCTTTTCTTCCTTTTTTGCCGGCTGATGTTGTTGTTGCCAGCTGTCTCTTCTGTCGGATTTTTTGGAATCCGACGGCTGCTTTACAGCACAAAGCTCTGTCGCCTGTATGTAGGCTTCAGCTTCCATTAACGCCTCTTGGAGGGTGGCTACCCTTTTCCGGACGAGATCAAACTTGAAAGTCGACCCATCCTTCAGACCTTTAAAGAAGTCTGTGTAAGCCACCTCATCAGACAGTCCTTGAATCTGAATTCTCATCAGATTGAACCGCCTGACATACGACCGGAGTCCTTCTCTGTCACCCTGCTGTATTGCCCCCAGTTCGAGGCTTGTCTTTTTAGCCGGGATGTTCATTGAGAAGTTTGACGTAAACAAGTACGCCAAGGTCTTGAAGCTGTTGATGCAGCCGGCTGGTAAGTTACCAAACCACCGTTGGGCAATGCCCTTTCAGGGTAGCCGGGAAGCATCGGCACCAGACGACATCATCCAACCCCTGTAGGTACATGAGGTTGGAATAGGCCATTAAATGATCTTCTGGGTTGGAGGTACCATCATAGGCCCCTACCAACACGTTTTTGATCTTGGTCGGCTGTGCCGCCTGGGTTATCTCAGGGGAGAACGCCGAGGGTTGTTCTCCCAAGTTTAGCAGGCGCTGCTGCCAGTCCATTAGTTGGAACGGCTGCTGCACATTTCTGCCAAACGGACCCGTTTGGGTAAAAGGGGATCCACCCAGCCCATTCAGCGAACCGAACAGACCAGGCTGGATCACTTTGGGTCCAGACCGGGCGGATGGTTCGCCCGTCTGACTCCTTAGACTTGTTCCCGTACGCCTTTTCGAGGTGTCACGGAAACTATCAGGAAAGGTCGACGTTGAAGCCGACGCAGACGCCAGACTTCTCTTCTCTTGGAGAAACGTCCGGGCGTCAGAAAACACCTTTTTGGAACCATCCGGCTGCAAGTGCCGGATGGGTTTTCTGGGCTTTGCTTGAGGGAAGCGGAGCCGATTTTGATCGAACCATAGACCATCCCCCTCCTTCGGCTTTTGATGACGGGTAGGGACTCGGTCTTTAATAGCCTTCTTGCTAGAAGAAGGCTGCTTGGCCGGCTGGCTCCTCTTGGGAGTAGTTGACCGGATGAGGTTCTGGATCTCGCCCTTGAAACTATTCATTAAAGTCATGAGTTCGTTCCGAGTTACGGGAGCAGAATCCTCTGCCGCCTGGGCAGCCCCAACCGTGTTGTCGGCTGGGTTGCTTGGAGCAGCTTGGATGCTTTCCCGTTCCTTCTTATCCTTGGAACGGGTGTGCTTTGTTCTGAAGGACCCGTCTGGGGCCACATAGGTGTTGAGTTCGTACTCATCACCGCTGTCATGGTCCGTCTGGACCTCAGGCTCAACCGATGGCCGCCTGTCCTGATCCGGTGGTACAGGGTTAGAAGCCATCTCAGAAGTACTCTCCCCACAGACGGCGCCAAATGTTTCGGGGTTTTTTGATGTGTCCTACGGGAGAGTTACAATTCCAAGAATGCCCTTCGACCGCCTATAACTGCAAAACCACGGAGACTCCGGTTGGGTGAAGCTCCGCCTCCGACGATCAAGTCAGTGATGTACGGGAGGAAGAAAGTGCGTAAGAAGGGTAATTACTTCTCGCGTAATGGGAGAATTCCGCAATTAAGATTGATCGGGTTTTGTGCGAATTGTATTTATGGGTGTATTGAATACCAATTGAATGTAAGCAAATTCTTTTAGAAGGAATTGAATGCCCATTAATGAGGATTCCCCCACTATTTATAGTGGGGAGCATTGGTTCCCCATTTAGGGTTCCTAGGACACGTGTCAGCAGAGGATTGGAGCCCTGCTAACCAATGGCGAGATGCCACGTGTCGCACTGCCATTGGGCCATGTGGATGGGGTTAAATTACCCTAAACAACAGGTGTCTATGGACACTGTTTCTTGCTGAGAGTTACGCCATGGGACATGGGTAGGTGCCGTGTTTTGGCATTCTCTATGCTGAATCGTGCCAGTACTTTATTAATGTAAGTACTCTGGCTCAATCAAATCATCCTCTTAGATCTATCCCTATAGATCTTAATGTCCAATATGTACTGTGCCTCTCCTAAGTCCTTCATTGAAAAGCATTTTCCCAGCCAGCCCTTTGCGGACTCTAATAATTTTGTGCTATTTCCAATGAGCAATATGTCATCGACATATAGGACTAGGAATGCGATATCACTCTCACTAACCTTCTTGTAAACACAAGACTCATCTGGATTCTTGATAAAACAAAACTTGTTGATGGCTTCATCAAATCGCAGATTCCAACTTCTGCTTGCCTGCTTCAGTCCATATATGGACTTCTTAAGCTTGCATACTTTTCCAGCATTGCTTGGATCAACAAAACCTTCAAGCTATGTCATATACACAGTTTCTTCCAAAATCCCATTAAGGAAGGCGATTTTGACATCCATTTTCCATATTTCGTAATCGTAATATGCAGTAATCGCTAGGATGATCCGGACCGACTTAAGCATTGCGACTGGCGAAAAGGCTTCATCATAATCAATCCCGTGGATTTGCCTGTAACCTTTTGCCACTAGTCTAGCTTTGTATATTGATACATTTCCATCTTTGTCTTTTTTCAATTTGAAAATCCATTTGCAACCGATGGGTGTGTAACCTTCGGGAAAATTTACCAAGTCCCAAACTTGATTTTCAGACATGGAGTCCATCTCATATTTCATGGCCTCTTGCCATTTAGTAGAGTCGGGGCTCGTCATAGCTTGTTTGTATGTCGTTGGCTCATCTCCATCCATGACTAGGATGTCCTAATCTTTGGTTAAGAGAATACCAAGGTATCTGTCTGGTTGAGATCTTGGCCGTTGCGACCTACGAAGGGTAATAGGTTGAGCATTTACATTGTCTGTTTGATTCTGACCAATCT
Organism: Chenopodium quinoa; assembly: GCF_001683475.1. Taxonomy (NCBI): domain Eukaryota; kingdom Viridiplantae; phylum Streptophyta; class Magnoliopsida; order Caryophyllales; family Amaranthaceae; genus Chenopodium; species Chenopodium quinoa. Next base: position 17,569 of record NW_018743293.1, read on the forward strand.
TATCAACTGCTTCTAAAGCATTTTGATTGTCAGTTTTATCCTGTTGACATTGTTGCTCGTCCTCTCGAACTTCGTCGAGTTCGATTTTCCTCCCACTTGTCATTTTGGAAAGGTGTTCCTTTTCCAAAAAGACACCATCACGAGCAACAAACATTTTGTTCTCGAATTTGTTGTAGAAGTAATACCCCTTGGTTTCTTTTGGGTAGCCCACAAAGAAACACTTATCTGATTTCGGGTGAAGCTTGTTAGAAATTAATCGCTTGACATATGCTTTGTAACCCCAAATCTTAAGAAAAGACAACTTTGGAGGTTTCTTAGTCCATAATTCATATGGAGTCCTTTCGACAGCTTTTGACGGAGCACGGTTCAGTGAGTGCCGCAGTTAGTAGCACATGTCCCCAGAAAGAGATAAGAAGTTCACTAAGACCCATCATTGATCGAACCATGTCAACAAGGTTCGATTTCTCCTTTCGAATACTCTGTTCCATTGAGGAGTTCCAGGAGGTGTCAGCTCTGAAAGAATACCATTTTCTTTCAAGTGATCGTCGAATTCATGGCTCAAATATTCGCCACCTCGATCCGATCGAAGTGCTTTAATCTTCTTGCCAAGTTGATTCTCAACTTCACTCTGAAATTCTATGAATTTCTAAAAGGATTCAGATTTATTCGACATAAGGTAGACATAACCATATCTTCTATAGTCGTCGGTGAAGGTAATGAATTGTCTTAGTTTTGTCAGTGATATCAACATTTGTCTAATCATATGTAAAAACATTAATTTCCATTGAACATATATAAACAAGACATTTTGAAACAACTATTGTCAAAGTCTTAAAATAACTTGGTATCCAACACCATAGATCATAGTATGTTCAAAAGCATGATGAAACTAAGATTAGTTTAATTACAAGTTATAGACAAAATGTGCCTACAAGCACGGCCAAAAGACTATCTTCCTCGTCCGCTCGTAGTTGCACATCCACTTGTGAAGCCCTCTCACTTGGTTCCTGAAAAAGGAAACATAAAGTGAGTCATATTTGGTATCTAATACCTATGATTTGCTAATGCACAAGTGTTTAAGGAAGATACCTGAGGTAGTCGGAACATTCCTCTCCTCCTCATCTTTGCGAAAGATCTTGCATTCTCGTTTGTAGTGGGCTTCCCCACCACAATAGAAGCAACGAATCTTTGCCTTTTTCTTGAACGCCCTTCTTCTTGGTCTTAAGAGCCTTTCGGTTGCTCCATAGGGAGTAGCTCGGTGAAGAAGTTGCACCACCTCTCTAAAGGAGCGTGTCTCCTTACCCGCAGCTATATGCACTCTGAGTGCATCGTAGCCCGAGTGGAGTGAAGCAAGCAAAATGTCACCAGCCATCACAGTTTCCACTGGGATCCCTAGAAGCTCCATGTATTTGAAGAGCCTAGTCATTCTGAACACATGAGGTCGGAGGGGCATACCGGGTCTTAGCTTGGTATTGTAGAGCCTTGACGAAAGTTGGCATCTTTCCTTAGCAAGACAACCCTTTTTAGGGGGCTTTATCCTCATGTTCGAGAGTGACCTAGTCAAATCAAACACGAGTCCATCATAGTTGCCATTGAGACTCTTGGTGACTCTCACATTGACAACGTCCTCAAGGGCTTTGAGGAACATGTCCGGATGGTAGGAGGAAAGCCTTTCCATCTAAATTTCCGGGATGGAATTAGCCATAAGTCATGAGACTTTCTCGCAATTGGAAGACCATTCTTCATGAGCCTCATCACTCATGATCCCCTTAGAGAAGAAGCTTGGAATGGGAGTGTCAAGAGTGTACTCCAAGGAACAATTCCGAAGAGTTTTCCTGAGTTCGTCCTTCCACTCCTTGAAGTTGACCAAGTTAAGGCAAAAGGCCAACTTGTCGGGGAGTTTCGGGCACATAGTGTTGTTGTTTGAGTTACTTGTAGACATGTTTCTACAATTGAAAGAATTTGAAATGAAAAAACTATTCATAAACCAATAAGTTTGAAATTAAAAAGTGTTGATGCAAATTTTCAATCTTATTGAGCATTTTATCCATGCATTAATAATTTGTCCCTTTTAGCCGAGAATAAAATGATTCCAAGATCCCAAAAATCAAAAAGTGATTAAGCATGCTTTGGCTTGTCTTAACCCTTAATATTTTAGGGTAAGCAATCCAATTGCTAATAGCTCTAAGCTACTCTCGGTTTGATAAAACGTCGCATCTAATGCATCCTTGACGTCTTATCTCTTTTGCCACGACATCTAATGACTCCTTATTGATATCGTTGAGCTTAACCAAGATCAACTCGTATACCTAGTATACCTTACGTTCCTAGGGAGGTAGTGATGCCTCGTTTTGGCGTAGCCCATCACGTACGCGCATTAGTTCGGTAAGTGTTGTTCTTGGAACGGCAAATTTTAAGCTCAATATTATAGGGACCTAGGGTTTCTATGTTGGTTGATTTAAGTGAACTTAAGTAATCATCGCAACATTTTGAAATCCTAGACATGCATCTAGCATTCAAACATATATATATAAGCACAATAATATATAAAGCATAAAATAGATGCATTTGGCAACTAGCATGACCCCTTGAAATCTTCAAATCTTCAAGGGTCTTCATCTTGGCTCGTCTTCATAGAAATGCCGTCTTGAGACATCTTCGCCAAAATAAAATTACTAGCTACGACGACTAGGATTAATCTAAATATTAAGGTACAAAAATACTCAACGGTACGCAGACCGTATTTAGATTGACAAAAATACATAACAAATCGCAGTCCGTATTTACTATCCTAATCAGGCCCCACTAGTTGCCATTTTCACGAAACCTGTGAAACAATATATTTTCCATTCATCCATTCACTATATGTGAATGCCCCATGCATTTTACGACGAAAAAACAAGTAACAATGCACAACACGCGAAAACTAGTAACTAACTTAGGTTATTAATCCGATTAACACGCCTAATTAAAACTAGTCAAAGTTGTTTAACATATTATGTATATTAAGGTGCAATTCGTTCACAAAAATTCCTAGGCTCCCACTAAATTCCGCATCCAACTTAATCAATCTAATTAATTAAGCCGGTTTAACCCATAATTTTGTCAAAATATTTTGCAAGTGCCGGAGCTACCGAGGCCTAGCCTCGTTTAAATTTAACTAATTAAACAATTAAAACGGTAAAATTTTTGCAAAAGTCATAGCCCAAAATTAAGCAAAAAACGAGACCGTCTCAGATCACTATAAAAAAGAAAACATGATTTGAATGGGGGGAGAATGCTGAGGCGGCATTCCAAAAGCTAAAAGAGCACCTACACTCCTTACCTCGGCTTGTCAGTCCGTTAGCTGGGGAGGTTCTCTACATGTACTTGGCCGTCTTAGATCACGCCCTCAGTGCCGTTCTCCAGGCTGAAAGAGACGGTAATCAGCTCCCAGTGTACTTCATTAGCCATATGCTTAGAAATTAAATGCAAAACTACAGTACCCCTTGGTTAAAAAATTTGGCCTTGCCCTTTTCATGGCCATAAAGAAGTTGAAACCATACTTCCTGGCACATTCGGTGGTGGTCTACATAGACCAACCCCTCAAGTGGCCAATGACAACCTTAGAGTCATCCGGTAGGATGCTAAAGTGGGCTATTGAGATGCAGAGCTTAGAAATAACCTTCGAATCGAGAAAGGTGTTTCGGGGTTTTCTGATGTCCTGCGGGAGAGTTACAATTCCGAGACTGGAACCGGACGCCTGTACCTGCAAAACAAACGGATGCTCCGGATGATTGGAGATCCGCCTCCGACGGTCAAGTTAGTACTTGCTTAAGGAGTAATAAATGCGGAAATTAAAGTGATTGGGTCTCTCTAGGTGAGAGTGTTTAATGTGTGTAATCCCCCTTAATGAGGATTAAGGGAGGTATTTATAACCTCGGGAAACGTGCCAATCCTAGGTTTAGGTTAACCTTGGGCTGATTGGGCTTCCCTCGGAAGTTGGGCCTAGGTGGCCGGCTTCTCCATTAGGCATGGAGTATGCCACGTGTCATGACATAATAGGTCCAGGGTGGACGAATAAGTGTGTGCCACATGGCAAGCCCTGACAGTTCCAACTGGGGGACACTTGGCAGGACCTGATTGGCCCACGTGGCGCATTCCGATTGGTGGGAGAAAAATCCCCTAATCATTTGCCCCTCACAGGTGGCACGTGACTGGTCACGTGTTACCCGTGACAGGTGTCGCCCTGTAACAGGCGACGACCTGCTACAGATGTCACTCGGGGGAAGGCCGGGAGATTCTCCCGCCAAAATTTGAATTCCGGAAGTGACCCTTCGCCTCTCACTTCGCCTATATAAAGGAGTGTTGACTTCGGTCATTTTCACACTTGAGAACTTTGTGAGAGAACATTCGGACCCCTGAACTTGCTCTGACATTTTGGACCCTTTCTGCCTACCGCCTGCTCTGACAAGCCGACTGCAAAGGATTTTCAGAACTTCATCAACGTCACTCGTTCAGGTAACCGTCGGTTCTCTTACTCTTAATTTTCTCTTTATTTTATTCTTTTTTGAAATGGCACCTTGGAAGCACACGACACGACCTAGGTTAGTGATCAGCCGGTCACCGGGGACGGCTGAATCTAGGACTAGGAGTGCCGCCTGCCCTTTTCCGGACCCATATTTGCCCTTTATACAAAGTCCGACTGTCTCTGTGTCTATGCAGAACATGATGGCCAGAACAAAAAGAACTGCTAGGATTTCAAACTCAGACGGCTCCTCTCACAGGGTGCCGATTAGTGAAACATGTGACCAGGCGCCAGATGTGGAAGTGAACCAAAGCGGCTTGAAAGCCGGCAGTTCTGAGGGAGGAGTCAAAGTGACCCCTTCCAATTTTACAGTTGACAAGTCTACATTTTCTCCTGCTCCTTTTAAAGGAGAGGAAGCAGGCCCCTCTGGGATAGGGGAGGAGTCGTCCTCTTCGGACTCGTCAGAGGACGAATCCGAGTCTAGCTCTTCTGGCCATGCTTCTCTGGACACAGAAGAGAAAAACAGTCGCCTACAAGAGGCGAGGCTTTCTCATGCAGTTGAGAAGGGGGACAATTGGGCGGAGCCATCCGCCTCTTACCGAGAGCAAAATACCCCCTACTACTGCACTGTTCCACGGGGCCGGATAACGGCCATGCAAGAGAAAGTAGGGAGCTTTATTGCGAACCACACAATGGGCCCCGACTTTTAAGTGTTCGTGCCGGATCCAGAGGACACAGTCGTCTGGCCGGCTGGTACTAGCTATGATAGCGCCTGCTTTGGCTGCTACGAGGCGGCCATCAAGGCTAGGCTGCGCTTCCCACTACATCCGGCTGTTCAGCGGATCTTGGATGGGTATGAGTTGGGGTTATGGCAGTTAGCCCCGAACTCCTGGGTCAACGTACTCGGCTATGTGGCCGGGTGCGAACTGCACGGGTGGAGCCGAACTTCGAGGATTTCGCCCACATGAACTACCTCAGCCGGACCCCTAAGGCAGGCGGTACTGGCTGGTATCAATTGACGAGCCACAGGGGCTACCTCATGACAAGAGGTAAAGCAAACAAATGGAAGGACTGGCGGAGCACCTTCCTTATCATTGAGAGTTCAGACACAGAGCTGAACAAACGCTTCAACAGGTGGAACAGGAATCCGCCCTTCTTGCAGGCGGCCGCAGCATGCCGCCTGTTCCCCCCAAGGCTAAGAAAGAGATCCTAGATAGAGGACTCGTCAAAGTAGAGTCGAGGGTGAACTCTACTTCAGGGGTACGAGAGTAAGTACCCCTGCACTGCGTCCCGAGCTTCAAATGGCTCTACGACGAGTACTTTTTGGCCGCCTGTGGCCTCAGCAGTCGGTGCTCAAGAGTAGCCGGCCTTTCGAATACTCTGTTTTTCCGTGCATTTCGGTGATGACTTTTTATTGACTTTGCTATTTGTTTTTTGCAGCGGACGCCATGAGCAAAATTACTGCCTCCAAGACTGCGACGGCCATGTTGCGGGCCTCCATCATGCAACAGTCTTCAACGACTCCCCCAAGGGGCACCCTTGGTGAGCTTCGAACCCTTCACTTTTTTTTTTGGAGTTGGGTTTATGCATATACTGACCTAGTGTTTTTTTTTTTTTTAGACGGGAGCTCCAAGAGCTTCTTCTTCCCAACAGCCGGACTCCAAGACCCGGAGGACGACTGTTGCGAGCTCTCCTGGTTCTGACAAAAAACATGCGGCGGCTGAGAAGCAGCCGGCCACTCCTTCTAAAACTCCAGCTGGGCCACCTAGAAGTATGAAATTGTCCTTGTAAATTTTAGACTTGCTCCCTTCTTTACTAGGTCTAATCCGTTCGTTTATGCTTGATGCAGCCGGCCCTCAGGAGCCTGACTTGGTAGAGGTGGCCAAGTCTATGATCAAGGTCGTTCCTCCAGCTAAAAGGGAGGCGGTCAGGGGTGTCGGCACCCTTGAACTAGACGGGATTGCAGGGGTTCTTGCTGAGGTATACTTAGCATATTTTTGAGTATTTGAATTCTAGGACGCCTGTTTTTTGTTTGAAAACTGACGCTTGTTCCCTTTTACTTAGGCCCTGCTCCGAGTGAACGGCCTTCGCAAGCCGCTTGACAGGAAGAACAAAGAGGTAAAGGCTGCAAAAGCTATGGCCGCCTCTGACTGTGATAAGGCAATGTTTCAAATTGCCCAAAATGAAGTTCTGACAATTTACATTCTTTATTATCAGGCGCAGGCTACTTCTGCCATACGGGCTCAGTTAGAGGCGGTCCAGAAGAGAAATAGCGAGCTGGAGGCGACCATCAACAATCTCAAGGCCGAGCTAAGACCTCTTCGCCAAAAGATGTCCTCATACGAAACCTTGGAGAAATCCTTGGCGAACGTAAAGGAACGCCTGGTGACCCAGGAGAAGAGTCTTCCTCAGGAGCTCTCGGAAAAGGCCGAGCAAGAAAAGGAAGAGCTGGTCCGGGAGATGATGGAAGACTCTGCTCAAATCCAGCGCATGACCTGAGGCCGCCTCTTCCCCAATGCCGACTATTCCTCCTGGGAAAAAACGTACCGCTAGTGTTCTGATAGATATAATCAAGAGATCCTGGCGGCTTGTGAGGATGAGGCGTTGGAGGAGGATGAGCTGGTAGTGGCGCTTGTGCCGCTTGGGGTAATGCATCGAAGAAGGATGCAGCTGAAGCCGAGTCCAGCAAAAAGAGTGCTGACTAGGCGGCAACTGCTAATATTGAAGATCTGCCCCCTTCTTAAGCTTCATGTCTTCTTTTCATGGCCTACGTGCCGTTTGTTTGTATTTACCGGCCAGGGGGCCGGGGTTCTGAATATTTGGCGATCTTTAATGACCGGCTTCTTTTTATGCCAAATATTTCATTTTTGTTTTGTTTCAAATTTGTTTCAGTATCGAATATTCTGATATCCAGTTGCACACTATACCGACTGTTTTGCATGGCCGATAGTTGCGAACAGGTACGAGTTATACGAGTTAGTTAGTCACGCACCTATGCCCCTGGACGAACTGGTTGTTTGTTTCCAGGCTAAGCGATCAGTCGGCCATTTTAAAGGATGGATTTCCTTCAACCAAGTAGGAAGGTGGTTACTACCTGCCTTGTTTGTTTTTTAAGCTAGAGACTCTAGTCGGTCCAGGCCGAGTGTTCCCGCCACTTTTAATCTAGTGTGAACAGGCGCTGTATGAACACCTTTTTAGCTTCATACTAAATTTTTTAAGGAGCGACCAAGTAAACATAATTGTTACCTAGTCGCCAAGTAACTGAGTAGTAGAGGTATCAAGCGGTGGGTACCGGTTGTTCCCCTTTATTCGCCAATGTTTGTTGGCTATTAACTCATAAGATACCAACTGTTTTATCCCAAGTAGTTCAGTCGGTCGGTTGACACGGATGGTTACTGCGAAAAACTTGTTTGAACTGATTAGTCAGTTAAGTGAGAGGTATCCTTGTCGGGAAACGGCTACGTGGTTGTCTTGGTTAGACAGTCGTATAGGTGCCGTGTAATGATTTTATAGAACAATGTTCCACCAAAAGGGAGCTGCTCTCTGCGACGAATTTTCATCCGGATAGATGCCGTCGGACGCCTGCTATAACGTTGGGACAGGTCAAATTGAATTTTTATATTTGGATCCGTTGGCTTGGCGCCTGGTCTGAACATTTTAGCCATGAGCCTTTGATAGTTCTTGGTGAACTGTGTCTTGGGGAGTAACCGGTTGTGTGGAACAAGCGGCGTGCCCTCTTAAGTAAAAATTAAACATGGAGAGTAGCCGACTGTTTGTCAGTAGGCATGCCCTCCTAGGTAAAAATGAACATTATACATGGAGAGTAGCCGACTGTTTGTCAGTAGGCATGCCCCTCTTAGTACAGAATTGAATGAAACATCAAACTTTTATTAAGTAGCCACGACTATTTACATCATTCAAAAGAAATATTTCTTAAGATTATTTACATTCCAGGTTCGAGGCAATGATTGGCCGTCTGGTGTTTCCAGACGGTAGGTACCGTCCCTAACCTCTTCATAGATTCGATAGGGTCCTTCCCAGTTGGGAGTTAGTTTGCCAGACTCATTAGCCCTACCAACTGCTTCCAATTTTCTAAGTACAAAGTCCCCCACTTTGAGTAGACGCCTGTGTACTTTTTTATTGTATGATCTAGTCATTCTCAGGCGGTAAATTCCATGGCGCAAGACAACATTGCCCCTCCTTTTCTGGGAGTGAGTCTAATGTCAGGCGCATGGCTTCCCAGTTGGCCTCTTCGTCATATAGCATTACTCGAAGAGTCGGCTTGTAGTGCTCTATTGGAAGAACAGCTTCCGCACCATAAGTAAGGAGGAATGGATTTTCTCCAGTCGCCCCTTTTTCAGTCGTCCTAATGGCCCAGAGAACATGTGGTAATTCATCCGCCCATAGTCGCCTGCTCGTTCATCTTTTTCTTGAGACCGTCTGAGATGATTTTATTAAAGCTTCTACTTGGCCGTTTGCTTGTGGACGGCCGACAGATGCAAAGTAGTGTGCAATTCCTTGGTCACCCAACCAGCTTTTGAGAACAGGCATCTCAAATTGGGGACCATTATCAAAGACCATAGACATGGGAACCCCGAACCGAGTGATGACATTTTTCCAGATGAATGAAATTACATCCTTCGTCTTGATTCCCTTTACAGCCTCCGCCTCCACCCATTTAGTGAAGTAGTCGACTGCAACAAGTATGTACCTCCTTCCGCCTGTAGCATGCGTATAGGGACCCAGAATATCCATGCCCCACTTAGCAAACGGTAATGGGCTATGAATGGTAGTGAGTCAATAGCCAGACGGTGAATTAGTTTGCCAAACCTTTGGCACTTGTCACATTTTTTCACCATCTCCATTGCATCTGCTTCTAAAGTAGGCCAAAAGTTAGCCTGCCGCTTGCCCGTTGAGCAAGCGTCCTACCGCCTATATGGGAAGCACAGTAACCAGAGTGAAGATCGTCTAGTATCTCTCGCCCCTTTTCTGGAGTAACACACTTTAAGAAGGGTTGAAGGTACCCCCTTTTGTGAAGTTCTCCCTTTATCATTTCAAAATGGCTGCTCGTTTTTTCAGCGCTGCCGCCTGGTGATGATCATCCGCAGGGTACCGTCTGTCAGATATGCCCTGATTGGATCCATCCAGGTTGAGCTTCTGTCTAGGATTCCAATAGGGTCTTCCTCGATGCTTCTCTTCTCCATCACTTCCCAAAAAACAGTTCGAGGAGTATCACAAGAGGCGGATGATGCTAATTTTGAAAGTGCATCCGCCTGGTTGTTCTCTGATCTCGGCACTTGAGTCAGATGAAAATCTTCAAGGGATCCGACTGCCTGTCGTACTGCCTGAAATACTTGATCATGCCGAATGGGTTGCTTTGTATTCACCATTATATATTGACTCACTATCAATTGTGAATCGGAACAGGCGTCTATTTTTCGTGCCCCTGCAGCCTTGCACATGCGGATTCCGGCTAGTAAAGCTTCATATTTGCCTCATTGTTTGAGGCCCGAAAACTGAAGCGTAGAGCATACCCGTACCTGTCGCCCTCTGGCGACTGACATATGACGCCTGCCCCACAAATATTTGAAGTAGAGCTTCCATCCACATATACTTCCAGACTAGGTCTGGATCTCGAGAATCAGGGGGCGAGTCATTTCAACAATAAAGTCAGCAAAGGCTTGCCTTTCACTGCTTTTCTAGGCTCGAAAGTAACTTCGAGGCTCTGAATTTCTATGGCCCATTTGATCATCCGGCCTGACGACTCCATGGTGGTCAGTGGCCGCTTGATAGGTTGATCTGTATACACGACGACTGCATGTGCCAAAAAGTAGGGCTTCAGTTTTTTAACAGCCATGAAGAGTGCAAGACCAAATTTCTCCACTAAGGGATACCTCAACTCGGCATTTTTCAATACATGACTGACAAAGTAGACCGGGAGCTGACAGCCGTCCCTTTCAGCAAGGAGAACAGCGCTTAACGCATGATCAGATACGGCCAGGTACATGTAGAGTACTTCTTTGGGCAAAGGGCTGACCAGCCTTGGCAAGGAATGCAAGTGAACTTTCAATTTTTGGAAGGCCGCCTCAGCATCCGGCCCCCATTCAAACCTTGCCTTCTTAATGGCCTTGAAGAAGTATAAGCATTTGTCGCCTGATCGACTTAGAAATCTTCCCAAAGCCGCCAGACAACCTGTTAACTTCTGAACCTCTCGGACGGTACGAGGCGACTGCATATCGATGACCGCCTGTACCTTCTCAGGGTTCGCCTCTATTCCTCTCTGATTGATAAGGAATCCGAGAAATTTCCTAGATTCAACTCCAAATACACATTTCTTGGGATTGAGCATGACATGGTGCCGCCTGAGTGTGGCGAAAGTTTCTCGGAGGTCCGACAGATGATCTGTCTGAAGCTTAGACTTGTCAATTATATCATCAATGTATGCCTCGACGTTTCTCCCTATTTGATTAAAGAACACAGTGTTTATCATTCGCTGGAAGGTGCCGGGGCATTCTTAAGACCAAACGGCATAACCGTGTAACAGTATAACCCTTGATCAGTGACGAAGGCCGTCTTCTCCTGATCTTTCTTCCATAAGGAATTTGATGGAAACCAGAGTATGCGTCCATAAAGCTCATCAAAGCATGGTCGACTGTTGAGTCGACCAGGTTATCAATTTTAGGCAGAGGGTGACTGTCTTTGGGGCACGCCTTGTTTAAGTCTGTGTAGCCTACACACATTTGCCAGGTGCCATTCGGCTTTTTAACAAGCACTACATTTGCAACCCAGTCTGGGAAGTAACATTGCCGAATGAACCCTGCATCAAGTAGTTTTTTTGACTTTGGCGGCTGCCGCCTGACTTCTTTCTTCGCCATGGTTCCGCTTTTTCTGCCTTACCGGCTTCTTTTTCGGATCCACAGCCAGTTTATGTACCGCCAGGTCAGGACTAATGCCTGGCATTTCGCGGACTTCGAATGCAAAGATGTCCTTGTATTCTTTCAATAGTTTGTGCAAATCGTAACCCATGATCTTCAAGCAGTCGTCCCAACTTTGACTGTTCGGTCAGGACGTGAGTCGTCTAAGATCAGATCCGTATGCTCACCAGCCGGCTGAGGGCGGAATTCGTCTGACCGCTTCTCTGCCAATGATTTTTATTTTCTGTCCTTTCTTGCGGCCCCCGTCTAGGCTGCCTTTCTCTTCTTTGCGCTTGCTTCTTGAACAGGCGCACTCTCCTTGACATTGTCAAGGTCTGTTTTTCCACCACTTGATCCAACGGTCATAACAGTGGGCTTGATATCCGAGAGATAGCACTCTCGGGCCATCCTCTGATCTCCCCTTAGGGACCGACTGTTCCATTATCCCTCTCAAACTTAAGCAACATAATTGATGGGATTATAACAGCCTTGGAATTATTCAGGGTTGGTCGTCCCAGAATCATGTTGTAGACCGAGAGTTCTTCTACTACCAGGAACCAGACTACCATGTGTCGTCCTTCCCC
>NW_018743295.1:0-20264 GCF_001683475.1 Chenopodium quinoa
AAAAGCTTTGTTTAAATGTAATTGACTTTCACTTGATTTAATTACTTTTTTTAATTGCATTTGACTTTCAGTTGATTCAAAAAGATTTGTTTGAATGTGCTTGACTTTCATATGATTCAATTAGCATCGTTGAACGGATTTGACAATCATTTGATTCAAAAAGCTTTGTTTGACTTTCACTTGATTCAAATCGCTATTTTGAATGCATTTGAATTTCATTTGATTGAAAAAGCTTTGTTTGAATGTGTTTGATTTTCATTTGATTAAATTAGCTTTGTTTGAATGTGATTGACTTTCATTTGAATCAATTAGCTTTGTTTAATGCATTTGACTTTCATTTAATTCAAAAAGCTTTGTTTGAATGTGTTTGACTTTAATTTGATTCAAATAGCTTTGTTTGAATGATTTTGACTTTCACTTGATTTAAATACCTTTTTTGAATGCGTTTGACTTTCATTTGATTCAAATAGCATTTCTTGAATGTGTTTGACTTTCATTTGGTTCAAATAGCTTTGTTTAAATGTGTTTGACTTTCATTTGATTCAATTAGCTTTGCTTGAATGTGGTTAACTTTCAATTGAGTCAATTTGCTTTGTTGAATGCATTTGACTTTCATTTGATTCAAAAATTTTGTTTGACTGTCATATGATTCAATTAGCCTCGTTGAATGCATTTGACAATCATTTGATTCAAAAAGCTTTGTTTGAATTCTTTGGACTTTTACTTGATTCAATTAGCTTTTTTGAAAGCATTTGACTTTCATATGATTTAATTAGCTTTGTTTGAATGTTTTTGACTTTCATTTGATGCAATTAGCTTTGTCTGAATGTGTTTGACTTTCGTTTGATTTAATTATCTTTTTTGAATGCATTTGACTTTCATTTGATTCAGATAGCATTGTTTGAATGTGTTTGACTTTCATTTGATTCAATAGCTTTTTGAATGTGTTTGCCTTCCATTGGATTTAATTAGCTTTGTTTGAATGTGGTTGACTTTTAATTGATTCAATTTGATCTGTTGAATGCATTTGACTTTCATTTGATTCAAAAAGATTTGTTTGAATGTGTTTGACTTTCATATGATTCAATTAGTATCGTTGAATGCATTTGACAATCATTTGATTCAAAAAGCTATGTTTGAATTTGTTTGACTTTCACTTGATTCAATTAGCTTTTTTGAACTCATTTGACTTTCTTTGGATTCAAAAAGCTTTGTTTGAATGTGTTTGAATTTCACTTGATTTAAATTAGCTTTGTTTGAATGTGGTTAACTTTCATTTGATTCAATTAGCTTTGTTTGAATGTGGTTGACTTTCATTTGATTCAATTAGGTTTGTTAGAATGCCATTGACTTTCGTTTGATTCAATTAGGTTTGTTAGAATGCCATTGACTTTCATTTGATTCAATTAGCTTTGTTGAATGCATATGACTTTCATTTGATTCAAAAAGCTTTGTTTGAATGTGTTTGACTTTCATTTGATTCAATTAGCATCGTTGAAACATTTGACAGTCATTTGATTCAAAAAGCTTTGTTTGAATTACCTAGACTTTCACTTGATTCAATTAGCTTTTTGAATGCATTTAACTTTCATTTGATTTAAAAAGCTTTGTTTAAATGTAATTGACTTTCACTTGATTTAATTACTTTTTTAATTGCATTTGACTTTCAGTTGATTCAAAAAGATTTGTTTGAATGTGCTTGACTTTCATATGATTCAATTAGCATCGTTGAACGGATTTGACAATCATTTGATTCAAAAGCTTTGTTTGACTTTCACTTGATTCAAATCGCTATTTTGAATGCATTTGAATTTCATTTGATTGAAAAAGCTTTGTTTGAATGTGTTTGATTTTCATTTTGATTAAATTAGCTTTGTTTGAATGTGATTGACTTTCATTTGAATCAATTAGCTTTGTTTAATGCATTTGACTTTCATTTAATTCAAAAAGCTTTGTTTGAATGTGTTTGACTTTAATTTGATTCAAATAGCTTTGTTTGAATGATTTTGACTTTCACTTGATTTAAATACCTTTTTTGAATGCGTTTGACTTTCATTTGATTCAAATAGCATTTCTTGAATGTGTTTGACTTTCATTTGGTTCAAATAGCTTTGTTTAAATGTGTTTGACTTTCATTTGATTCAATTAGCTTTGCTTGAATGTGGTTAACTTTCAATTGAGTCAATTTGCTTTGTTGAATGCATTGACTTTCATTTGATTCAAAAAGTTTTGTTTGACTGTCATATGATTCAATTAGCCTCGTTGAATGCATTTGACAATCATTTGATTCAAAAAGCTTTGTTTGAATTCTTTGGACTTTTACTTGATTCAATTAGCTTTTTTGAAAGCATTTGACTTTCATATGATTTAATTAGCTTTGTTTGAATGTTTTTGACTTTCATTTGATGCAATTAGCTTTGTCTGAATGTGTTTGACTTTCGTTTGATTTAATTATCTTTTTTGAATGCATTTGACTTTCATTTGATTCAGATAGCATTGTTTGAATGTGTTTGACTTTCATTTGATTCAAATAGCTTTGTTTGAATGTTTGCCTTCCATTGGATTTAATTAGCTTTGTTTGAATGTGGTTGACTTTTAATTGATTCAATTTGATCTGTTGAATGCATTTGACTTTCATTTGATTCAAAAAGATTTGTTTGAATGTGTTTGACTTTCATATGATTCAATTAGTATCGTTGAATGCATTTGACAATCATTTGATTCAAAAAGCTATGTTTGAATTTGTTTGACTTTCACTTGATTCAATTAGCTTTTTTGAACTCATTTGACTTTCTTTGGATTCAAAAAGCTTTGTTTGAATGTGTTTGAATTTCACTTGATTTAAATTAGCTTTGTTTGAATGTGGTTAACTTTCATTTGATTCAATTAGCTTTGTTTGAATGTGGTTGACTTTCATTTGATTCAATTAGGTTTGTTAGAATGCCATTGACTTTCGTTTGATTCAATTAGGTTTGTTAGAATGCCATTGACTTTCATTTGATTCAATTAGCTTTGTTGAATGCATATGACTTTCATTTGATTCAAAAGCTTTGTTTGAATGTGTTTGACTTTCATTTGATTCAATTAGCATCGTTGAAACATTTGACAGTCATTTGATTCAAAAAGCTTTGTTTGAATTACCTAGACTTTCACTTGATTCAATTAGCTTTTTTGAATGCATTTAACTTTCATTTGATTTAAAAAGCTTTGTTTAAATGTAATTGACTTTCACTTGATTTAATTACTTTTTTTTAATTGCATTTGACTTTCAGTTGATTCAAAAAGATTTGTTTGAATGTGCTTGACTTTCATATGATTCAATTAGCATCGTTGAACGGATTTGACAATCATTTGATTCAAAAAGCTTTGTTTGACTTTCACTTGATTCAAATCGCTATTTTGAATGCATTTGAATTTCATTTGATTGAAAAAGCTTTGTTTGAATGTGTTTGATTTTCATTTGATTAAATTAGCTTTGTTTGAATGTGATTGACTTTCATTTGAATCAATTAGCTTTGTTTAATGCATTTGACTTTCATTTAATTCAAAAAGCTTTGTTTGAATGTGTTTGACTTTAATTTGATTCAAATAGCTTTGTTTGAATGATTTTGACTTTCACTTGATTTAAATACCTTTTTTGAATGCGTTTGACTTTCATTTGATTCAAATAGCATTTCTTGAATGTGTTTGACTTTCATTTGGTTCAAATAGCTTTGTTTAAATGTGTTTGACTTTCATTTGATTCAATTAGCTTTGCTTGAATGTGGTTAACTTTCAATTGAGTCAATTTGCTTTGTTGAATGCATTTGACTTTCATTTGATTCAAAAAGTTTTGTTTGACTGTCATATGATTCAATTAGCCTCGTTGAATGCATTTGACAATCATTTGATTCAAAAAGCTTTGTTTGAATTCTTTGGACTTTTACTTGATTCAATTAGCTTTTTTTGAAAGCATTTGACTTTCATATGATTTAATTAGCTTTGTTTGAATGTTTTTGACTTTCATTTGATGCAATTAGCTTTGTCTGAATGTGTTTGACTTTCGTTTGATTTAATTATCTTTTTTGAATGCATTTGACTTTCATTTGATTCAGATAGCATTGTTTGAATGTGTTTGACTTTCATTTGATTCAAATAGCTTTGTTTGAATGTGTTTGCCTTCCATTGGATTTAATTAGCTTTGTTTGAATGTGGTTGACTTTTAATTGATTCAATTTGATCTGTTGAATGCATTTGACTTTCATTTGATTCAAAAAGATTTGTTTGAATGTGTTTGACTTTCATATGATTCAATTAGTATCGTTGAATGCATTTGACAATCATTTGATTCAAAAAGCTATGTTTGAATTTGTTTGACTTTCACTTGATTCAATTAGCTTTTTTGAACTCATTTGACTTTCTTTGGATTCAAAAAGCTTTGTTTGAATGTGTTTGAATTTCACTTGATTTAAATTAGCTTTGTTTGAATGTGGTTAACTTTCATTTGATTCAATTAGCTTTGTTTGAATGTGGTTGACTTTCATTTGATTCAATTAGGTTTGTTAGAATGCCATTGACTTTCGTTTGATTCAATTAGGTTTGTTAGAATGCCATTGACTTTCATTTGATTCAATTAGCTTTGTTGAATGCATTGACTTTCATTTGATTCAAAAAGCTTTGTTTGAATGTGTTTGACTTTCATTTGATTCAATTAGCATCGTTGAACGCATTTGACAGTCATTTGATTCAAAAAGCTTTGTTTGAATTACCTAGACTTTCACTTGATTCAATTAGCTTTTTTGAATGCATTTAACTTTCATTTGATTTAAAAAGCTTTGTTTAAATGTAATTGACTTTCACTTGATTTAATTACTTTTTTTTAATTGCATTTGACTTTCAGTTGATTCAAAAAGATTTGTTTGAATGTGCTTGACTTTCATATGATTCAATTAGCATCGTTGAACGGATTTGACAATCATTTGATTCAAAAAGCTTTGTTTGACTTTCACTTGATTCAAATCGCTATTTTGAATGCATTTGAATTTCATTTGATTGAAAAAGCTTTGTTTGAATGTGTTTGATTTTCATTTGATTAAATTAGCTTTGTTTGAATGTGATTGACTTTCATTTGAATCAATTAGCTTTGTTTAATGCATTTGACTTTCATTTAATTCAAAAAGCTTTGTTTGAATGTGTTTGACTTTAATTTGATTCAAATAGCTTTGTTTGAATGATTTTGACTTTCACTTGATTTAAATACCTTTTTTTGAATGCGTTTGACTTTCATTTGATTCAAATAGCATTTCTTGAATGTGTTTGACTTTCATTTGGTTCAAATAGCTTTGTTTAAATGTGTTTGACTTTCATTTGATTCAATTAGCTTTGCTTGAATGTGGTTAACTTTCAATTGAGTCAATTTGCTTTGTTGAATGCATTTGACTTTCATTTGATTCAAAAAGTTTTGTTTGACTGTCATATGATTCAATTAGCCTCGTTGAATGCATTTGACAATCATTTGATTCAAAAAGCTTTGTTTGAATTCTTTGGACTTTTACTTGATTCAATTAGCTTTTTTGAAAGCATTTGACTTTCATATGATTTAATTAGCTTTGTTTGAATGTTTTTGACTTTCATTTGATGCAATTAGCTTTGTCTGAATGTGTTTGACTTTCGTTTGATTTAATTATCTTTTTTGAATGCATTTGACTTTCATTTGATTCAGATAGCATTGTTTGAATGTGTTTGACTTTCATTTGATTCAAATAGCTTTGTTTGAATGTGTTTGCCTTCCATTGGATTTAATTAGCTTTGTTTGAATGTGGTTGACTTTTAATTGATTCAATTTGATCTGTTGAATGCATTTGACTTTCATTTGATTCAAAAAGATTTGTTTGAATGTGTTTGACTTTCATATGATTCAATTAGTATCGTTGAATGCATTTGACAATCATTTGATTCAAAAAGCTATGTTTTGAATTTGTTTGACTTTCACTTGATTCAATTAGCTTTTTTGAACTCATTTGACTTTCTTTGGATTCAAAAAGCTTTGTTTGAATGTGTTTGAATTTCACTTGATTTAAATTAGCTTTGTTTGAATGTGGTTAACTTTCATTTGATTCAATTAGCTTTGTTTGAATGTGGTTGACTTTCATTTGATTCAATTAGGTTTGTTAGAATGCCATTGACTTTCGTTTGATTCAATTAGGTTTGTTAGAATGCCATTGACTTTCATTTGATTCAATTAGCTTTGATGACTTTCATTTGATTCAAAAGCTTTGTTTGAATGTGTTTGACTTTCATTTGATTCAATTAGCATCGTTGAACGCATTTGACAGTCATTTGATTCAAAAAGCTTTGTTTGAATTACCTAGACTTTCACTTGATTCAATTAGCTTTTTTGAATGCATTTAACTTTCATTTGATTTAAAAAGCTTTGTTTAAATGTAATTGACTTTCACTTGATTTAATTACTTTTTTTTAATTGCATTTGACTTTCAGTTGATTCAAAAAGATTTGTTTGAATGTGCTTGACTTTCATATGATTCAATTAGCATCGTTGAACGGATTTGACAATCATTTGATTCAAAAAGCTTTGTTTGACTTTCACTTGATTCAAATCGCTATTTTGAATGCATTTGAATTTCATTTGATTGAAAAAGCTTTGTTTGAATGTGTTTGATTTTCATTTGATTAAATTAGCTTTGTTTGAATGTGATTGACTTTCATTTGAATCAATTAGCTTTGTTTAATGCATTTGACTTTCATTTAATTCAAAAAGCTTTGTTTGAATGTGTTTGACTTTAATTTGATTCAAATAGCTTTGTTTGAATGTTTTGACTTTCACTTGATTTAAATACCTTTTTTGAATGCGTTTGACTTTCATTTGATTCAAATAGCATTTCTTGAATGTGTTTGACTTTCATTTGGTTCAAATAGCTTTGTTTAAATGTGTTTGACTTTCATTTGATTCAATTAGCTTTGCTTGAATGTGGTTAACTTTCAATTGAGTCAATTTGCTTTGTTGAATGCATTTGACTTTCATTTGATTCAAAAAGTTTTGTTTGACTGTCATATGATTCAATTAGCCTCGTTGAATGCATTTGACAATCATTTGATTCAAAAAGCTTTGTTTGAATTCTTTGGACTTTTACTTGATTCAATTAGCTTTTTTGAAAGCATTTGACTTTCATATGATTTAATTAGCTTTGTTTTGAATGTTTTTGACTTTCATTTGATGCAATTAGCTTTGTCTGAATGTGTTTGACTTTCGTTTGATTTAATTATCTTTTTTGAATGCATTTGACTTTCATTTGATTCAGATAGCATTGTTTGAATGTGTTTGACTTTCATTTGATTCAAATAGCTTTGTTTGAATGTGTTTGCCTTCCATTGGATTTAATTAGCTTTGTTTGAATGTGGTTGACTTTTAATTGATTCAATTTGATCTGTTGAATGCATTTGACTTTCATTTGATTCAAAAAGATTTGTTTGAATGTGTTTGACTTTCATATGATTCAATTAGTATCGTTGAATGCATTTGACAATCATTTGATTCAAAAAGCTATGTTTGAATTTGTTTGACTTTCACTTGATTCAATTAGCTTTTTTGAACTCATTTGACTTTCTTTGGATTCAAAAAGCTTTGTTTGAATGTGTTTGAATTTCACTTGATTTAAATTAGCTTTGTTTGAATGTGGTTAACTTTCATTTGATTCAATTAGCTTTGTTTGAATGTGGTTGACTTTCATTTGATTCAATTAGGTTTGTTAGAATGCCATTGACTTTCGTTTGATTCAATTAGGTTTGTTAGAATGCCATTGACTTTCATTTGATTCAATTAGCTTTGTTGAATGCATATGACTTTCATTTGATTCAAAAAGCTTTGTTTGAATGTGTTTGACTTTCATTTGATTCAATTAGCATCGTTGAACGCATTTGACAGTCATTTGATTCAAAAAGCTTTGTTTGAATTACCTAGACTTTCACTTGATTCAATTAGCTTTTTTGAATGCATTTAACTTTCATT
This sequence comes from Chenopodium quinoa, assembly GCF_001683475.1. Taxonomy (NCBI): domain Eukaryota; kingdom Viridiplantae; phylum Streptophyta; class Magnoliopsida; order Caryophyllales; family Amaranthaceae; genus Chenopodium; species Chenopodium quinoa. The sequence continues at coordinate 8,006 of NW_018743295.1, forward strand.
TGATTTAAAAAGCTTTGTTTAAATGTAATTGACTTTCACTTGATTTAATTACTTTTTTTTAATTGCATTTGACTTTCAGTTGATTCAAAAAGATTTGTTTGAATGTGCTTGACTTTCATACGATTCAATTAGCATCGTTGAACGGATTTGACAATCATTTGATTCAAAAAGCTTTGTTTGACTTTCACTTGATTCAAATCGCTATTTTGAATGCATTTGAATTTCATTTGATTGAAAAAGCTTTGTTTGAATGTGTTTGATTTTCATTTGATTAAATTAGCTTTGTTTGAATGTGATTGACTTTCATTTTGAATCAATTAGCTTTGTTTAATGCATTTGACTTTCATTTAATTCAAAAAGCTTTGTTTGAATGTGTTTGACTTTAATTTGATTCAAATAGCTTTGTTTGAATGTTTTTGACTTTCACTTGATTTAAATACCTTTTTTGAATGCGTTTGACTTTCATTTGATTCAAATAGCATTTCTTGAATGTGTTTGACTTTCATTTGGTTCAAATAGCTTTGTTTAAATGTGTTTGACTTTCATTTGATTCAATTAGCTTTGCTTGAATGTGGTTAACTTTCAATTGAGTCAATTTTGCTTTGTTGAATGCATTTGACTTTCATTTGATTCAAAAAGTTTTGTTTGACTGTCATATGATTCAATTAGCCTCGTTGAATGCATTTGACAATCATTTGATTCAAAAAGCTTTGTTTGAATTCTTTGGACTTTTACTTGATTCAATTAGCTTTTTTGAAAGCATTTGACTTTCATATGATTTAATTAGCTTTGTTTGAATGTTTTTGACTTTCATTTGATGCAATTAGCTTTGTCTGAATGTGTTTGACTTTCGTTTGATTTAATTATCTTTTTTGAATGCATTTGACTTTCATTTGATTCAGATAGCATTGTTTGAATGTGTTTGACTTTCATTTGATTCAAATAGCTTTGTTTGAATGTGTTTGCCTTCCATTGGATTTAATTAGCTTTGTTTGAATGTGGTTGACTTTTAATTGATTCAATTTGATCTGTTGAATGCATTTGACTTTCATTTGATTCAAAAAGATTTGTTTGAATGTGTTTGACTTTCATATGATTCAATTAGTATCGTTGAATGCATTTGACAATCATTTGATTCAAAAAGCTATGTTTGAATTTGTTTGACTTTCACTTGATTCAATTAGCTTTTTTGAACTCATTTGACTTTCTTTGGATTCAAAAAGCTTTGTTTGAATGTGTTTGAATTTCACTTGATTTAAATTAGCTTTGTTTGAATGTGGTTAACTTTCATTTGATTCAATTAGCTTTGTTTGAATGTGGTTGACTTTCATTTGATTCAATTAGGTTTGTTAGAATGCCATTGACTTTCGTTTGATTCAATTAGGTTTGTTAGAATGCCATTGACTTTCATTTGATTCAATTAGCTTTGTTGAATGCATATGACTTTCATTTGATTCAAAAAGCTTTGTTTGAATGTGTTTGACTTTCATTTGATTCAATTAGCATCGTTGAACGCATTTGACAGTCATTTGATTCAAAAAGCTTTGTTTGAATTACCTAGACTTTCACTTGATTCAATTAGCTTTTTTGAATGCATTTAACTTTCATTTGATTTAAAAAGCTTTGTTTAAATGTAATTGACTTTCACTTGATTTAATTACTTTTTTTAATTGCATTTGACTTTCAGTTGATTCAAAAAGATTTGTTTGAATGTGCTTGACTTTCATATGATTCAATTAGCATCGTTGAACGGATTTGACAATCATTTGATTCAAAAAGCTTTGTTTGACTTTCACTTGATTCAAATCGCTATTTTGAATGCATTTGAATTTCATTTGATTGAAAAAGCTTTGTTTGAATGTGTTTGATTTTCATTTGATTAAATTAGCTTTGTTTGAATGTGATTGACTTTCATTTGAATCAATTAGCTTTGTTTAATGCATTTGACTTTCATTTAATTCAAAAAGCTTTGTTTGAATGTGTTTGACTTTAATTTGATTCAAATAGCTTTGTTTGAATGTTTTTGACTTTCACTTGATTTAAATACCTTTTTTGAATGCGTTTGACTTTCATTTGATTCAAATAGCATTTCTTGAATGTGTTTGACTTTCATTTGGTTCAAATAGCTTTGTTTAAATGTGTTTGACTTTCATTTGATTCAATTAGCTTTGCTTGAATGTGGTTAACTTTCAATTGAGTCAATTTGCTTTGTTGAATGCATTTGACTTTCATTTGATTCAAAAAGTTTTGTTTGACTGTCATATGATTCAATTAGCCTCGTTGAATGCATTTGACAATCATTTGATTCAAAAAGCTTTGTTTGAATTCTTTGGACTTTTACTTGATTCAATTAGCTTTTTTGAAAGCATTTGACTTTCATATGATTTAATTAGCTTTGTTTGAATGTTTTTGACTTTCATTTGATGCAATTAGCTTTGTCTGAATGTGTTTGACTTTCGTTTGATTTAATTATCTTTTTTGAATGCATTTGACTTTCATTTGATTCAGATAGCATTGTTTGAATGTGTTTGACTTTCATTTGATTCAAATAGCTTTGTTTGAATGTGTTTGCCTTCCATTGGATTTAATTAGCTTTGTTTGAATGTGGTTGACTTTTAATTGATTCAATTTGATCTGTTGAATGCATTTGACTTTCATTTGATTCAAAAAGATTTGTTTGAATGTGTTTGACTTTCATATGATTCAATTAGTATCGTTGAATGCATTTGACAATCATTTGATTCAAAAAGCTATGTTTGAATTTGTTTGACTTTCACTTGATTCAATTAGCTTTTTTGAACTCATTTGACTTTCTTTGGATTCAAAAAGCTTTGTTTGAATGTGTTTGAATTTCACTTGATTTAAATTAGCTTTTTTGAATGTGGTTAACTTTCATTTGATTCAATTAGCTTTGTTTGAATGTGGTTGACTTTCATTTGATTCAATTAGGTTTGTTAGAATGCCATTGACTTTCGTTTGATTCAATTAGGTTTGTTAGAATGCCATTGACTTTCATTTGATTCAATTAGCTTTGTTGAATGCATATGACTTTCATTTGATTCAAAAAGCTTTGTTTGAATGTGTTTGACTTTCATTTGATTCAATTAGCATCGTTGAACGCATTTGACAGTCATTTGATTCAAAAAGCTTTGTTTGAATTACCTAGACTTTCACTTGATTCAATTAGCTTTTTTGAATGCATTTAACTTTCATTTGATTTAAAAAGCTTTGTTTAAATGTAATTGACTTTCACTTGATTTAATTACTTTTTTTTAATTGCATTTGACTTTCAGTTGATTCAAAAAGATTTGTTTGAATGTGCTTGACTTTCATACGATTCAATTAGCATCGTTGAACGGATTTGACAATCATTTGATTCAAAAAGCTTTGTTTGACTTTCACTTGATTCAAATCGCTATTTTGAATGCATTTGAATTTCATTTGATTGAAAAAGCTTTGTTTGAATGTGTTTTTTTCATTTGATTAAATTAGCTTTGTTTGAATGTGATTGACTTTCATTTGAATCAATTAGCTTTGTTTAATGCATTTGACTTTCATTTAATTCAAAAAGCTTTTTTGAATGTGTTTGACTTTAATTTGATTCAAATAGCTTTGTTTGAATGATTTTGACTTTCACTTGATTTAAATACCTTTTTTGAATGCGTTTGACTTTCATTTGATTCAAATAGCATTTCTTGAATGTGTTTGACTTTTCATTTGGTTCAAATAGCTTTGTTTAAATGTGTTTGACTTTCATTTGATTCAATTAGCTTTGCTTGAATGTGGTTAACTTTCAATTGAGTCAATTTGCTTTGTTGAATGCATTTGACTTTCATTTGATTCAAAAAGTTTTGTTTGACTGTCATTGATTCAATTAGCCTCGTTGAATGCATTTGACAATCATTTGATTCAAAAAGCTTTGTTTGAATTCTTTGGACTTTTACTTGATTCAATTAGCTTTTTTGAAAGCATTTGACTTTCATATGATTTAATTAGCTTTGTTTGAATGTTTTTGACTTTCATTTGATGCAATTAGCTTTGTCTGAATGTGTTTGACTTTCGTTTGATTTAATTATCTTTTTTGAATGCATTTGACTTTCATTTGATTCAGATAGCATTGTTTGAATGTGTTTGACTTTCATTTGATTCAAATAGCTTTGTTTGAATGTGTTTGCCTTCCATTGGATTTAATTAGCTTTGTTTGAATGTGGTTGACTTTTAATTGATTCAATTTGATCTGTTGAATGCATTTGACTTTCATTTGATTCAAAAAGATTTGTTTGAATGTGTTTGACTTTCATATGATTCAATTAGTATCGTTGAATGCATTTGACAATCATTTGATTCAAAAAGCTATGTTTGAATTTGTTTGACTTTCACTTGATTCAATTAGCTTTTTTGAACTCATTTGACTTTCTTTGGATTCAAAAAGCTTTGTTTGAATGTGTTTGAATTTCACTTGATTTAAATTAGCTTTGTTTGAATGTGGTTAACTTTCATTTGATTCAATTAGCTTTGTTTGAATGTGGTTGACTTTCATTTGATTCAATTAGGTTTGTTAGAATGCCATTGACTTTCGTTTGATTCAATTAGGTTTGTTAGAATGCCATTGACTTTCATTTGATTCAATTAGCTTTGTTGAATGCATATGACTTTCATTTGATTCAAAAAGCTTTGTTTGAATGTGTTTGACTTTCATTTGATTCAATTAGCATCGTTGAACGCATTTGACAGTCATTTGATTCAAAAAGCTTTGTTTGAATTACCTAGACTTTCACTTGATTCAATTAGCTTTTTTGAATGCATTTAACTTTCATTTGATTTAAAAAGCTTTGTTTAAATGTAATTGACTTTCACTTGATTTAATTACTTTTTTTAATTGCATTTGACTTTCAGTTGATTCAAAAGATTTGTTTGAATGTGCTTGACTTTCATATGATTCAATTAGCATCGTTGAACGGATTTGACAATCATTTGATTCAAAAAGCTTTGTTTGACTTTCACTTGATTCAAATCGCTATTTTGAATGCATTTGAATTTCATTTGATTGAAAAAGCTTTGTTTGAATGTGTTTGATTTTCATTTGATTAAATTAGCTTTGTTTGAATGTGATTGACTTTCATTTGAATCAATTAGCTTTGTTTAATGCATTTGACTTTCATTTAATTCAAAAAGCTTTGTTTGAATGTGTTTGACTTTAATTTGATTCAAATAGCTTTGTTTGAATGTTTTTGACTTTCACTTGATTTAAATACCTTTTTTGAATGCGTTTGACTTTCATTTGATTCAAATAGCATTTCTTGAATGTGTTTGACTTTCATTTGGTTCAAATAGCTTTGTTTAAATGTGTTTGACTTTCATTTGATTCAATTAGCTTTGCTTGAATGTGGTTAACTTTCAATTGAGTCAATTTGCTTTGTTGAATGCATTTGACTTTCATTTGATTCAAAAAGTTTTGTTTGACTGTCATATGATTCAATTAGCCTCGTTGAATGCATTTGACAATCATTTGATTCAAAAGCTTTGTTTGAATTCTTTGGACTTTTACTTGATTCAATTAGCTTTTTTGAAAGCATTTGACTTTCATATGATTTAATTAGCTTTGTTTGAATGTTTTTGACTTTCATTTGATGCAATTAGCTTTGTCTGAATGTGTTTGACTTTCGTTTGATTTAATTATCTTTTTTGAATGCATTTGACTTTCATTTGATTCAGATAGCATTGTTTGAATGTGTTTGACTTTCATTTGATTCAAATAGCTTTGTTTGAATGTGTTTGCCTTCCATTGGATTTAATTAGCTTTGTTTGAATGTGGTTGACTTTTAATTGATTCAATTTGATCTGTTGAATGCATTTGACTTTCATTTGATTCAAAAAGATTTGTTTGAATGTGTTTGACTTTCATATGATTCAATTAGTATCGTTGAATGCATTTGACAATCATTTGATTCAAAAAGCTATGTTTGAATTTGTTTGACTTTCACTTGATTCAATTAGCTTTTTTGAACTCATTTGACTTTCTTTGGATTCAAAAAGCTTTGTTTGAATGTGTTTGAATTTCACTTGATTTAAATTAGCTTTGTTTGAATGTGGTTAACTTTCATTTGATTCAATTAGCTTTGTTTGAATGTGGTTGACTTCATTTGATTCAATTAGGTTTGTTAGAATGCCATTGACTTTCGTTTGATTCAATTAGGTTTGTTAGAATGCCATTGACTTTCATTTGATTCAATTAGCTTTGTTGAATGCATATGACTTTCATTTGATTCAAAAGCTTTGTTTGAATGTGTTTGACTTTCATTTGATTCAATTAGCATCGTTGAACGCATTTGACAGTCATTTGATTCAAAAAGCTTTGTTTGAATTACCTAGACTTTCACTTGATTCAATTAGCTTTTTTGAATGCATTTAACTTTCATTTGATTTAAAAAGCTTTGTTTAAATGTAATTGACTTTCACTTGATTTAATTACTTTTTTTTAATTGCATTTGACTTTCAGTTGATTCAAAAAGATTTGTTTGAATGTGCTTGACTTTCATATGATTCAATTAGCATCGTTGAACGGATTTGACAATCATTTGATTCAAAAAGCTTTGTTTGACTTTCACTTGATTCAAATCGCTATTTTGAATGCATTTGAATTTCATTTGATTGAAAAAGCTTTGTTTGAATGTGTTTGATTTTCATTTGATTAAATTAGCTTTGTTTGAATGTGATTGACTTTCATTTGAATCAATTAGCTTTGTTTAATGCATTTGACTTTCATTTAATTCAAAAAGCTTTGTTTGAATGTGTTTGACTTTAATTTGATTCAAATAGCTTTGTTTGAATGATTTTGACTTTCACTTGATTTAAATACCTTTTTTGAATGCGTTTGACTTTCATTTGATTCAAATAGCATTTCTTGAATGTGTTTGACTTTCATTTGGTTCAAATAGCTTTGTTTAAATGTGTTTGACTTTCATTTGATTCAATTAGCTTTGCTTGAATGTGGTTAACTTTCAATTGAGTCAATTTGCTTTGTTGAATGCATTTGACTTTCATTTGATTCAAAAAGTTTTGTTTGACTGTCATATGATTCAATTAGCCTCGTTGAATGCATTTGACAATCATTTGATTCAAAAAGCTTTGTTTGAATTCTTTGGACTTTTACTTGATTCAATTAGCTTTTTTGAAAGCATTTGACTTTCATATGATTTAATTAGCTTGTTTGAATGTTTTTGACTTTCATTTGATGCAATTAGCTTTGTCTGAATGTGTTTGACTTTCGTTTGATTTAATTATCTTTTTTGAATGCATTTGACTTTCATTTGATTCAGATAGCATTGTTTGAATGTGTTTGACTTTCATTTGATTCAAATAGCTTTGTTTGAATGTGTTTGCCTTCCATTGGATTTAATTAGCTTTGTTTGAATGTGGTTGACTTTTAATTGATTCAATTTGATCTGTTGAATGCATTTGACTTTCATTTGATTCAAAAAGATTTGTTTGAATGTGTTTGACTTTCATATGATTCAATTAGTATCGTTGAATGCATTTGACAATCATTTGATTCAAAAAGCTATGTTTGAATTTGTTTGACTTTCACTTGATTCAATTAGCTTTTTTGAACTCATTTGACTTTCTTTGGATTCAAAAAGCTTTGTTTGAATGTGTTTGAATTTCACTTGATTTAAATTAGCTTTGTTTGAATGTGGTTAACTTTCATTTGATTCAATTAGCTTTGTTTGAATGTGGTTGACTTTCATTTGATTCAATTAGGTTTGTTAGAATGCCATTGACTTTCGTTTGATTCAATTAGGTTTGTTAGAATGCCATTGACTTTCATTTGATTCAATTAGCTTTGTTGAAATGCATATGACTTTCATTTGATTCAAAAAGCTTTGTTTGAATGTGTTTGACTTTCATTTGATTCAATTAGCATCGTTGAACGCATTTGACAGTCATTTGATTCAAAAAGCTTTGTTTGAATTACCTAGACTTTCACTTGATTCAATTAGCTTTTTTGAATGCATTTAACTTTCATTTGATTTAAAAAGCTTTGTTTAAATGTAATTGACTTTCACTTGATTTAATTACTTTTTTTAATTGCATTTGACTTTCAGTTGATTCAAAAAGATTTGTTTGAATGTGCTTGACTTTCATATGATTCAATTAGCATCGTTGAACGGATTTGACAATCATTTGATTCAAAAAGCTTTGTTTGACTTTCACTTGATTCAAATCGCTATTTTGAATGCATTTGAATTTCATTTGATTGAAAAAGCTTTGTTTGAATGTGTTTGATTTTCATTTGATTAAATTAGCTTTGTTTGAATGTGATTGACTTTCATTTGAATCAATTAGCTTTGTTTAATGCATTTGACTTTCATTTAATTCAAAAAGCTTTGTTTGAATGTGTTTGACTTTAATTTGATTCAAATAGCTTTGTTTGAATGTTTTTGACTTTCACTTGATTTAAATACCTTTTTTGAATGCGTTTGACTTTCATTTGATTCAAATAGCATTTCTTGAATGTGTTTGACTTTCATTTGGTTCAAATAGCTTTGTTTAAATGTGTTTGACTTTCATTTGATTCAATTAGCTTTGCTTGAATGTGGTTAACTTTCAATTGAGTCAATTTGCTTTGTTGAATGCATTTGACTTTCATTTGATTCAAAAAGTTTTGTTTGACTGTCATATGATTCAATTAGCCTCGTTGAATGCATTTGACAATCATTTGATTCAAAAAGCTTTGTTTGAATTCTTTGGACTTTTACTTGATTCAATTAGCTTTTTTGAAAGCATTTGACTTTCATATGATTTAATTAGCTTTGTTTGAATGTTTTTGACTTTCATTTGATGCAATTAGCTTTGTCTGAATGTGTTTGACTTTCGTTTGATTTAATTATCTTTTTGAATGCATTTGACTTTCATTTGATTCAGATAGCATTGTTTGAATGTGTTTGACTTTCATTTGATTCAAATAGCTTTGTTTGAATGTGTTTGCCTTCCATTGGATTTAATTAGCTTTGTTTGAATGTGGTTGACTTTTAATTGATTCAATTTGATCTGTTGAATGCATTTGACTTTCATTTGATTCAAAAAGATTTGTTTGAATGTTTGACTTTCATATGATTCAATTAGTATCGTTGAATGCATTTGACAATCATTTGATTCAAAAAGCTATGTTTGAATTTGTTTGACTTTCACTTGATTCAATTAGCTTTTTTGAACTCATTTGACTTTCTTTGGATTCAAAAAGCTTTGTTTGAATGTGTTTGAATTTCACTTGATTTAAATTAGCTTTGTTTGAATGTGGTTAACTTTCATTTGATTCAATTAGCTTTGTTTGAATGTGGTTGACTTTCATTTGATTCAATTAGGTTTGTTAGAATGCCATTGACTTTCGTTTGATTCAATTAGGTTTGTTAGAATGCCATTGACTTTCATTTGATTCAATTAGCTTTGTTGAATGCATATGACTTTCATTTGATTCAAAAGCTTTGTTTGAATGTGTTTGACTTTCATTTGATTCAATTAGCATCGTTGAACGCATTTGACAGTCATTTGATTCAAAAAGCTTTGTTTGAATTACCTAGACTTTCACTTGATTCAATTAGCTTTTTTGAATGCATTTAACTTTCATTTTGATTTAAAAAGCTTTGTTTAAATGTAATTGACTTTCACTTGATTTAATTACTTTTTTTTAATTGCATTTGACTTTCAGTTGATTCAAAAAGATTTGTTTGAATGTGCTTGACTTTCATATGATTCAATTAGCATCGTTGAACGGATTTGACAATCATTTGATTCAAAAAGCTTTGTTTGACTTTCACTTGATTCAAATCGCTATTTTGAATGCATTTGAATTTCATTTGATTGAAAAAGCTTTGTTTGAATGTGTTTGATTTTCATTTGATTAAATTAGCTTTGTTTGAATGTGATTGACTTTCATTTGAATCAATTAGCTTTGTTTAATGCATTTGACTTTCATTTAATTCAAAAAGCTTTGTTTGAATGTGTTTGACTTTAATTTGATTCAAATAGCTTTGTTTGAATGTTTTTGACTTTCACTTGATTTAAATACCTTTTTTGAATGCGTTTGACTTTCATTTGATTCAAATAGCATTTCTTGAATGTGTTTGACTTTCATTTGGTTCAAATAGCTTTGTTTAAATGTGTTGACTTTCATTTGATTCAATTAGCTTTGCTTGAATGTGGTTAACTTTCAATTGAGTCAATTTGCTTTGTTGAATGCATTTGACTTTCATTTGATTCAAAAAGTTTTGTTTGACTGTCATATGATTCAATTAGCCTCGTTGAATGCATTTGACAATCATTTGATTCAAAAAGCTTTGTTTGAATTCTTTGGACTTTTACTTGATTCAATTAGCTTTTTTGAAAGCATTTGACTTTCATATGATTTAATTAGCTTTGTTTGAATGTTTTTGACTTTCATTTGATGCAATTAGCTTTGTCTGAATGTGTTTGACTTTCGTTTGATTTAATTATCTTTTTTGAATGCATTTGACTTTCATTTGATTCAGATAGCATTGTTTGAATGTGTTTGACTTTCATTTGATTCAAATAGCTTTGTTTGAATGTGTTTGCCTTCCATTGGATTTAATTAGCTTTGTTTGAATGTGGTTGACTTTTAATTGATTCAATTTGATCTGTTGAATGCATTTGACTTTCATTTGATTCAAAAAGATTTGTTTGAATGTGTTTGACTTTCATATGATTCAATTAGTATCGTTGAATGCATTTGACAATCATTTGATTCAAAAAGCTATGTTTGAATTTGTTTGACTTTCACTTGATTCAATTAGCTTTTTTGAACTCATTTGACTTTCTTTGGATTCAAAAAGCTTTGTTTGAATGTGTTTGAATTTCACTTGATTTAAATTAGCTTTGTTTGAATGTGGTTAACTTTCATTTGATTCAATTAGCTTTGTTTGAATGTGGTTGACTTTCATTTGATTCAATTAGGTTTGTTAGAATGCCATTGACTTTCGTTTGATTCAATTAGGTTTGTTAGAATGCCATTGACTTTCATTTGATTCAATTAGCTTTGTTGAATGCATATGACTTTCATTTGATTCAAAAAGCTTTGTTTGAATGTGTTTGACTTTCATTTGATTCAATTAGCATCGTTGAACCATTTGACAGTCATTTGATTCAAAAAGCTTTGTTTGAATTACCTAGACTTTCACTTGATTCAATTAGCTTTTTTGAATGCATTTAACTTTCATTTGATTTAAAAAAAGCTTTGTTTAAATGTAATTGACTTTCACTTGATTTAATTACTTTTTTTAATTGCATTTGACTTTCAGTTGATTCAAAAAGATTTGTTTGAATGTGCTTGACTTTCATATGATTCAATTAGCATCGTTGAACGGATTTGACAATCATTTGATTCAAAAAGCTTTGTTTGACTTTCACTTGATTCAAATCGCTATTTTGAATGCATTTGAATTTCATTTGATTGAAAAAGCTTTGTTTGAATGTGTTTGATTTTCATTTGATTAAATTAGCTTTGTTTGAATGTGATTGACTTTCATTTGAATCAATTAGCTTTGTTTAATGCATTTGACTTTCATTTAATTCAAAAAGCTTTGTTTGAATGTGTTTGACTTTATTTGATTCAAATAGCTTTGTTTGAATGTTTTTGACTTTCACTTGATTTAAATACCTTTTTTGAATGCGTTTGACTTTCATTTGATTCAAATAGCATTTCTTGAATGTGTTTGACTTTCATTTGGTTCAAATAGCTTTGTTTAAATGTGTTTGACTTTCATTTGATTCAATTAGCTTTGCTTGAATGTGGTTAACTTTCAATTGAGTCAATTTGCTTTGTTGAATGCATTTGACTTTCATTTGATTCAAAAAGTTTTGTTTGACTGTCATGTGATTCAATTAGCCTCGTTGATGCATTTGACAATCATTTTCAAAAAGCTTTGTTTGAATTCTTTGGACTTTTACTTGATTCAATTAGCTTTTTTGAAAGCATTTGACTTTCATATGATTTAATTAGCTTTGTTTGAATGTTTTTGACTTTCATTTGATGCAATTAGCTTTTGTCTGAATGTGTTTGACTTTTCGTTTGATTTAATTATCTTTTTTGAATGCATTTGACTTTCATTTGATTCAGATAGCATTTTGAATGTGTTTGACTTTCATTTGATTCAAATAGCTTTGTTTGAATGTGTTTGCCTTCCATTGGATTTAATTAGCTTTGTTTGAATGTGGTTGACTTTTAATTGATTCAATTTGATCT